>NW_006159729.1:304483-320268 GCF_000334495.1 Tupaia belangeri chinensis | reverse complement strand
CAAATCTAATCTTTTGTTTTTTTGTTTTGTGGTTTTTTTTTTTTTTTTTTTTTTTGGAGAGGTTTTCACTATAGGACATATGTGCTTGCCAGATAGACAGAGAGACAGAGAGACAGAAAATGAGAAATCAGCCCCCAGGGGGGATGGCCACGCTGCAATCCCTTCTCCTCCATTCTCCTCTTGGGATCTTGTGCATGCGCACGCGCCTGGCATGAGTTTTAAGCCACCCGGTCTGGGACTCGAACTTCAGTCGGCTACATGAAAGTCCAGCGACATAGCCATTGTGCTAACTGCTGGACCCAAGATTTCTAAATGTTTTGAGAAGTAAATTTTGAAGTAGAAAATTTCTCGATAGAATTGGGAGGAATATCAGTGGCAGGAAGTACATGTGGAAGTTACTCATCTATGAACATATATTAAGGAGGTAAAATAAAGGAGAAGAAGCATGGTGGTGGCCCAGGAGTGGGGAGAACTTGGAGACTAATTTAGTGAAGCAATGAACTGGGAAAAGTGGGATTTTTTCTGGGAGTTCCAGTGTCCAGGCTAGCAGTTGTTTCCTTCAATGAACCTCAAGTTACTCAAAATCACTCGAGACTTAATTCTGTTTCTCTAAAATTACTTTAGAAAATCATCTAACTATTCAAGAAAGCAAAAATTAAGAGGGTAAAAGTTGAGGCGTATTTGACCATAATGATCATTTAAATGTTTAAATTCATGTTTTCATAAAATGTCAATAGTTTCTATACTGAAATTAGAACATTTCATTTTCTCCAAACTGCATTCTGTAATTTATAAAAGAAAATGTCATTCATTCATCCATTTATAATGTGTCCTAATATTTTTTATCAATGTTAGAAAGTCTGAGATATAACTTCTGATTAATGGCTATTCATTACATTCTCCTGATAATGAATGCAAGTGCACTTATTTTCTAGGGTTATTCTAATTTTAGTACCACTGAGGTATTTTATTCTACAATGTTAGGAATAAATTTAATAGGTTCCCCATAGCATTCTAAAAGTATATGTTGTGAGTAAAAGCATAAAGTATTTGCCAAAAACCGTCTCCTAATGGCATTTTTGACCTTCCTTTTTTTTATGGTATAAGATAAACATGATATGTTTTTCTCTACGCTCTTGATTGATGGTCCAAGTTATACCATAAATGTGTCATTTATTCCAAACGTATAAATTAATATTAAAAGAAAGTACCTGTTAATACAAGTTATTTTCACAGTTGGTGCTTCAGTTATTACTCATTTAAGTGGAATATCAGATTTGGAAAATTACCTAAATTCCATAAAGCTGATGATTCAATACCCTTCTCCCAAATCTCCCCGAAGTGATTACTCAAAGTTTAAAAGTCATTGATTTCAAAGAATTCACTACTTCCTGAATATAAAAATGTATTTTATGCCTGTTGGAGAATAAAATATGACTGTCATATCAAATAAACTATAGAATTTTAACATCTTTTTGTGGTTTTCATATGCCAATGGTTTGGATATGTATGAATCCCTGGATCACCTTTTTTGCTTGATTTTTTTGTGTGCATTTAATGTATCTACTATTGTGAGATGAATATTTGAAATTGACCTTGTGATCCTCTGCAGTCACCTTTCCATTCTGACGATGATATTCATCATGCCCCTTTGTACATGCTCCAGGTCCCAGAAAAACGAGAAGAGATTGCAGTGTGGCCATCCTCCCTTTTTCACTTTCTCTTTCTCAGTCTCTTTTCTCTCTCTGCCTCTGTCTGTTTCTGGCAAATGCATGTGCTCTGTAGCAGAAAAAAAAAAAAAAGAATGTTTTTAAAAATTAAAACATTTGATTCTTTCATAACATTGGGTGCCATCATAAATTGTTTAAAACACCATGCTCCTTGGCCAGTCTGGGGCCATGGTGGTTAAGGCAACTGAATCTCACTTGGCTGACTACATAGTTTTAAATCCTAGATCCAGTGGCTTGAGAAACACACCAGGTACTTTTGTGTGCGCATGCCCAAAACTCTTGAAAAAAGGGAGAAATGGAGGAAAAGGAACTTAGGCATGACCATTCCCCATGGGGATACTGTCTCACTTTTCTGCGTTCCTTCTTTCTTTCTAGTGATGCACAGACCTTCTGGCAAAATTTTAAAAACACCATGGTCCCTCTGATATCATGGCACTGGGAGTAACGCTGGTTCTTCTACATGGACTTCTCCTTATCAATTTTAACTAATTAAATTCTATTTGATTTTTCAGAAACAATTTAAGTGCCTTTTTTCAAAGATGTCTACACTTGCCTAAACCAGTGAGCATGCCCTTATTCAAAGCTTAACTGACACACTGTATTCTTTATCTCTAGCAGTAATAGAGATACATTATCTGGTATTCATCTGATTATTTGTATAATGTTTGTTCTCCAATTTGACAATTGACTTCATTAGAAAGGAATCATATTTGCTAACTCTTTTCCCTAGTAAGTACCTCAGAGCTGGCCTGCAATATAGTTGTCAATTGACTTAATATTTTAAGAAAAATATGATGGTCTTATATTACTGTGGTTACCATAAAGAGAGAGAATGATGACTTGTACTAATGTAATATCAGATAGGAACAAACAAAATAAAGAGAATGTAAGGGATTGAAAGGTAAAAGCATGAAGTTGTGATAACTAACTCACTATAGATTTTGTCAGTGAGAAAAGAGAAATTTCAGTATGGTTTGAATGACTAGAAAGTTGATATAGTCATTTTTTTATTGCTATACTTGTATTACCAACGGTTATTTTTACTTGTTCTTGAACTTCCAGTAAATGGAAGACTTATACAAACAGAATATCTAACTTTGTGTGCTGAAGTGCTTTTGCTCAAAAGAATGATTTTCAGATAACATTTTGGTTATTTTCTTGCTCTTGCATCCTTTAAAGTTAATTCACTCTTTCTCGTGAAAGTGAAAACCTAGGAAAAAATTCACTTATTAATTTTAAATGTTTCTTTTATAGTAATACCACTTAAATAGATATATCACTTTCTTTTTTTTTAAGAATTATTTTATCTTATTTACTCACTTGTTTATTTTTTAACTTGACCAGAAATAGACACAGAGAGAGAGAAAGAGAGAGGGAAAGTGAGAAAGCAAACCACCAGGTCTGGGACTTGAACTGTGGTTGGCCATGTGGGAGTTTCCAGTGCCCTAACCACCACGACATCTGCTGGTCCCTAGATGCAGCAATTTCTTATTGGTGCATTGACATACATCATTCCTTTCATTAAAAAAAAAAAAAAAAAAAATTACTGTTGGGTCCAGCAGGTGGCATGGTGATTAAGGCACTGGACTCCCATGACTGACCATAGTTTGAGCACTGGACACAGTGGTGTCCAGGCATGTGAATGCATATGCCCAGAACTGCACCAGGCATGTGAGTGCACATGTCCAAAATCCTGAGAGGACATTGGAGAAGAAGGGATTGAGGCATGACCATCCCCCACGGGGGATGATTTCTCATGTTCTCTCTCTTTGTCTCTCTCTTTCTCTTAAGAAAGCACACACGCCTCTATGGAAAAACTTACAACATTCTTAAAAAAAATTTGACTGTGATTTTTTTATTATGACTCATGAATTAGTTATTGACATACATTTTAATTTTCAAGTATTAAGGAACTGAGACTACACACCATATTACTTCAACCCTTTGGTAGTTACTGAGATTTGTTTTTATGACTGAGACTGTTATTTCAATGAATGTTTCATAAACACTTAACACGTACACACATTGCATAGTATTGCCACCCTGCTTGGCAATTGTCCATCTCCTACGATTTGCGGGTTATGTTACTCGCATGTTTTGTACCCTTACTGAATTTTGTTTACCCGCTCTGTCAACTATCAAGAGAGAAGTAAAATTTTCAGCTGTACTTGAAGATCTGTCTTTTTTTCTGTTTATTCTATCACCTTTTGCTTCATTTTGAAACTATTTGACTAGTTACATAGCCTATTATTATTCTTATGAATTGACCCTGTCTTCCCTGCAATACATCCTTCATTACTACAGCTATTCTCTTCTTTGTGTTTATTTTGTCTTGTATTCATGCAGTCATACCAGTTTTCTAAATTTTTTTTTTTGGGGGGGGAGAGATTTTCACTGTAGGGCGCATGCGCTCGCCAGACAGAGAGAGACATAGAGACAGAAAGCGAGAAATCACCCCCCAGGGGAGATGGTCACGCCGCAATCCCTTCTCCTCCATTCTCCTCTCGGGCTCTTAGGCACACGTGCCCGGCGTGAGCTTTAAGCCACCGGGTCTGGGACACGAACCGCGGTCGACTACGTGGGAGTCCAGCGACATAGCCATTACGCTAACTGCTGGTTCCCTCTAAAATTTTTTAAAGTGTACTTACCTCCTACAACAAAGAGAGGTAGGCAGTCTCAACAGGATCTTCATGAACCCGAGCATTTCCTATGACTTCCATAATCACAGCCGCATATACAGTCGCCTCACTACAACCAAGCACCCACCCACTTTTCTTTTCTCACAATTTGCTTGACTCACATTCTTTTCTTTTTTTTTGTTTTCCCCAACTTTTTGCTTTCAGTCTTATCTGCTTTTACATTTAAAGTGGATGTGTAGGGACCAGCAGATGACATAATAGTTATGTTGCTAGACTCCCACATGGCTGGCTGCAGATGAGTCTCAGACCCAGAGGCTTGAAACTCAAGCCAGGCACGTGAGCATGTGTGTGTGTGCCCAAATTCTGCAGAGGAGAATGGAAGAGAAGGGATAGTGGTGTGACCACCCACCCTGGAGGGTGATTTCTTGTATCCTGTCTGTCTTTCTCTGTCTCTCCAGTGAGTGCAGGCACCCGATAGCAAAAATCTTTCTCTAAATAAACAAATAAATAAAGTGGTCATCTAAATGTAGTACGCAGTTGGATGGTTTTAAATTTTTTTTCAACGATGTCTGTATTGTGATTAGAAATCTTAGTTCTGATCATTCAATGTAATCAATGTAATGTAAGTTCCTTACATTCAATGTAATCATTTACATAATTTGCCTTAAGTATACCACTTTACTGTTTATTTTCTATGTATTCCATTTTTTCCTTAAGTCTCATAAGGCAGAGAGTGAAAGGATAAGGAAAAAATAAACATTTGAAGAAATAATTGCTAAATATTTTTCTACTCATCAAAATTCTCTAAACCAACCAACATTTTTGCAGCAATAGGTTAAAATAATGTCCCCCACCCCCACCCCAATATGTCCACTTCGTAACTCCTGTAATACGTGAATATAACCTTATGTGGCAATGGAGATTTTGTAGATGGGAATGAGTTATGGATATTGATATGGAGATATTATTCTGAATTATCCATGTGGGCCTGACAAATCAGAGTCCTTATGAGATGAATGCAGGTGGAGTTACAACGAAGGGAAAAACTGAACGGAGATTGGAGTCAAATATTCAAGAGCCGACAAATGCTATGGCCTCTAGAATCTTGAGTCAGGAAATGGATTCTCCCTTGGTACCTCCAGAAGAGAGCAGTTCTGTTAATTCTTTGTTTTGCTTTGTTTAACATATTTTATTTCAATTTCTTTTTTTTTTTTTTTTTGAGAGGTATTTGCTATAGGGCATATATGCTCATCAGAAAGACAGACAGAGAGACAGAAAGAGAGAAATCACCCCCCAGGGAGGATGGCCACATCGCAGTCCCTTCTCTTCCATTCTCCTCTAGGAATCTCGGGCATGCACGCTCACGCGCCTGGCATTACTTTAAGTCACTGGGTCCAGGACTCAAACGGTTGTCTACAACATGGGAGTTCAGCAATGTAGTCATTACACCATCTGCTGGTCCCTGTTTCAATTTCTTTTATATACAAAATCATACATGTCACTTAGCTTGCAAAGTGAATATTCCATCATTTACACATTTCTCACCAATCCAATTGGGAATACTATACACATCATCCTCAATAGACAATAACCCGTCTCTCTGTCCCACAAGTGCTCCACCCCTCCGTTTCTTTCCCCAATGTCCCTCCTCAGCTTAAAATTCTTTGGTTTTAAAAGCTACTTTAGACTCAATATTGACTTCTGACCTCCAGAACTACAGGAGAAAACCATTGTGTTCTTCAATGATGCTAAGTTTGAAGTGTTTTGTTACCACAAAATAGGAAACTAAAGCAATTGTCATAATTTTTTTGTTTACTGAATATTTTAGCTTTCCAATTTAAGTAATTTCTTACATTTCAATTATAAGTTTTTCAAATTATTTTTCAGTATTACTTTAAAGATTAAGGTGGTTTTACTTAAAGTGTCATGGTTTCTTTGACCTAATATTGTACTACCTAATAAAAATTTAAGAAAATCACAGCCGCGTAATTTCTTCTTAAATTAGAAAGTTCTTGGTAATCTGTTTTATTTTTTACGTATTTGTCATTTTATGTTTGTTTTATTTCTTTAGACTTAAGTATTATCACATGCCATTTTCCTTCTAAATAAAAAAGTCTTTTTAGTATATATTGTAATACATCTAATAAATGCTGTCAGTTTTTGTCTATAAAAATGCCTATTTTACATATGATGTTTTAAAGATAGATTCACTGGATGAAGAATTCTGTATTGACCTTTTTTTTTTTTCCTTTCAGCTATTTAAATGTATCTTAACAGTGTCTTCTGATCCTATTTGAACTCTATTCATATTTTAGCATTTCCTTAAATGCAATGTGAATTTTCCTTCTCTAATAGTCTTAAATAATTTCTACATAGTTCGTTTAAAGAATTTTGATGATGGTGTCAGGTGGATTCCTTTTGTTCTGCTTAGGGTTCACTGAATTTCTTGGATTGTTAAATTGGTATAGCTCACCAGATTAGGAAAATAGCCATTATTTCTTCAAATATTTATTTTCTATCTTCATTCTTTCACTCTTCCTTCTGAGACTGAAGTTATAGTCATGGAAAGCTTTTATTCTTATATATATTTCCACACATTTAAAATGCAGAAAATTCTAAGGAAATAATGATATGGACAGGCTGTACTTAGTTTCCTGAATTAGTATGGAAGTGAGTTCTCATTGGAAACAGGTGTACTGTTGTCTCCACCCTCCTTATCTGCAGCTTCATTTTCCATAGTTGCAGTTACCCATAGTCAGCTGTGCTCTGACAGCATTAAATGCAAAGTTCTTCAAACAATTCATATTCTAAATCGCATGTAGTACTGAGTCATGGGGTGAAATCTCATACAGCCTGCTTTATCCCTTCATCACAAGGATCAGCACCATTTAGTGAGATATTTTGTGAAAAAAAAAAAAACAGGGGGGAGAGAAGACTACTCACATAGCTTTATTGAAATGTATTGTTATAGCTATTCTATTTTAGTTTAGTGATTGTCATTTGTCTCTCACAGTGCCTACTCTACTCTACAGATTAAACTTTATCATAGGTTGCATATATGTGTGTTACGTATCATAGATATATGCACATATATAGTAGATAAATGTACAATAGGCACTACCTGTAGTCTCAGTCCTCTACTGGGGGTTCTTGGAAGAACTACTATACTTATTTACACTAGCTATTTTCAACAAATATAACCACTGTTCAATAATTAAGAACTACAAATACTTACTTTTTTCAGCTAACCTTTGTAATAGTGGCATTTGTTATATGAAATTATTTTTGCCTCTTTTTTGACCTCGCTTGTCTCTAGTAAGAGATTGAATGGAAAGCACACTGAACATTTGTTTTAATGTAATAATGTATTTAGGTAATATACATAAAAGACATTTTCCAATTAGCAATGACATAAGGATCACAGACTATTACAATGAATGTAAAACACTGAGCCCTTGGGAACATTTTTTAAATGCTAAATTTTGCCTAATGCCCTTTCTGTTCAAAATAAATGTTATTTTTTCATGTGCATTTTGACTAACTCTATAGCACACAATTCAAACTGTGTGTGTAACTGATCCTTGATATTCAACCTATCTAATTCAAGCCCATCACCATCTAGCCATGGAATTAATTCTACTTATTAATTTGTTTCCAGACATCTATTGATCAACTATCATGAGCAAGGCAGTGTGGTGTAAAAAATAAGTTAGAAAGATATATGCTCTTATTGCTTTCATAGTTTACAATAAAAAGATCAAACATGGGACCAGAAGGTGGAGTACTGAGTAAGTCACTGGACTTGTTCTTGGCTAAGCATAGCTCAAGTCTCACACCTGGCAGCTTGAAAATCATGCTGGGCATGTGTGGGACCATTCCCCCTTGGAACTGATTTCTCATTTTCCCTCTCACTGTCTCTCTCTCTGGCAAAAAACAAAAAGAAGAAAGAAAGGAAAGCATGTTATAAATAAACCAAGAGCCACCTTTAAATGTAAGTCACATTATTTCAATCCTAATCTTACCATCATTCAGTGGTTTCTCATTGTTTGCATTATAAAATCCAATTATTTTAGTGGAACATACATACCATGTTCTGTATTTATCTCTCCAATCTCACCTGCTGTCTCCCATTGTGGTCAGGTCATCTAAACTACTGGAAATTTTTAAAATACTGAGTTCTGTCCATTTTAGGCCATTCCACAAGCTGATAGAAATACTCTCTCAATTTTTGCTTGACCATCTAATCCAGCAACAGTGTGATAAATGCTGAGATGAGCCCCAGATAACCCTAAAGAATGAATGACCCATTTTTCCCATCACCCTGAATACTTTCAGTGGGGGCCCTCAGCCACCCCCTGCTACAGTGATCACCTTGGATGAGAAATTATGCCTCCGCCAACATCATGTCTTGTGGGATGGCCACATCTGTGACTGCATGATGCAAAAAACATGTTTCTGGTTACTTTGCTCCAAATAGGGCTTCCCCTTACTATTCCTTGGATACTTTGCTAGGGATTCTTCAGGAACAGCTCCCCAGTTCAATGTTAGCTTTCATTCCCCTATCTAGGTGTTTATTCTAAGGATATCCCCTAATAGGTGTCCCAAAGGCAATCTTCATTTCTAAATCCACTTCCTGAACACAAATGGCAACACATTGCATTACAAAAGAGCATTATAATTTGTTCTTTACTTATTTGTCTTACTTCAATATTCTTAAATCTACATGAGTTTGTTTTATGTTTTGGTTTTTTGGCTATAAGGCACATGAACTCACTATAAAGAAAGAGAGAGAAAGTGAAAAATCACCCCCTCACACTCCAGGGGAAAGCAGTACGCAATCCCTTCTCCTCCACTCTCTTCTCAGGATTTTGGGCATATACACACACGTACCCAGCATGTTTCTCAAGTAAGAAACATGTGCCATGTCCAGGACTCAAAACACATAGTTGTCCATGTAGGATCCATCATTTCAATCTTCATACCACCCACTGGGTCAAATCTATGTGTTTTTAAACCTCAAAGTATTTGATGCATGTAGTGTTTCTTCAATAATTCTTACATCACTCTGTTTCCATTCTACCATTGTCTTAGTTCACTATTGTGTTTCTAATGCTAATATCTCAGACTGAATTGTTTATAAAAAATAGAGGTTTATTGAGCTCATGGTGCAGGAGCCTAATCTGGTGGGCATCTTGCAGAGTCTTGATTATCACCTCACTGGAGTGAAGGAAGAGCAGAACACTTCTTTTTGAGTCTCTCCATTTTCTCCATTCTCCTTCCCTTTCCTAATAATCTCACTGAGACTCAATCACAGACCCCCCACCTTAATTAGTTAATCACTCCCAGGGCCCCACCTTCAGACAACATGAGGGTATTAGGTTTCTTCTTTTTACCTTCAGAACCAAATATCAACATGTGAATTTTGTGGGATAAAACCAGAGCAAGTATGTAAAGACATGATAATATATGAGATGAGATGGAGCTAAAGAGATATAGTAACTATTTTTAAGAAACATGAGAGTCTGAAATTCTCTGCTTTGTTTCTAATATCGTGTGACCTTATGGAAATATGTTGAGCAAAATGGAATCCCTGCTATCTTCCAAGTGATGTACAATTTTAACTGTTTAGGTAAGGCATGGAAAGCAGAAGGTTTTTCTTTTTTAGAGAGATTTTTATTATAGAGCACTTGTGCTTGCCAGAGAGAGAGAAAACAAAAAAATCACCACTGGAAGGATGGCCACATTGTAATCTCTTCTCTTCTATTCTCCTCTTAAAATTTTAGGCATACATGCACCTGAGCCCCATATGAGTTTCAACCTGCTGGGTCCAGGACTCAACTGCTGTTGGCTGTGGGAGTCCAGAGTCTTAACCACTATGCCACCTCATGATCCCCAAGCAGCAGGTTGTATAGTGATATATCACAATTGGAGACTGAACTAAACTATAGGAGTAAGCAAATTGGAGAATAGTTTTAAAGCAAATCAATTTGTAAACAGTCTAAAAAATGTGAAATGATTATTATCTCAGTCTCCTTATTTATGGTGTGAAGAAACACCATAATTAATCATAGTCCTTTTATATCTAGGTTATCCTCCTGTAAATTCAAAACAAAACACATTCTGTTTTAGATGAAAATATAAAACAATAATTGGTATAATTATAAAGCTAGTTCATGTTCTGTTAAGACTTAGCACCTTCTGAAAGTGTTCCCAGTTATCGCTGAGACTTTCTCAGAGTTCTTTGGTATTTGCAAACGTCAGAGAAAGCTCTGCAATTTCTTTCTTATTGCCTGCCTTTTCCTCTGATGGTTAGGCTGCCCCTGAGAATCCCATTCTCCTGGTCATAGACATGTGCTGTTAAATGCCACCCACCCACAGAGTAGCTTAAAGAATGGACTACTCTTATCCCTACATCAGTTGCCCTGGCAGGTCACTAGCAGAAGTAAAAATCAGACCACCTCCCAAACATGGCTTTCTTAAGCTTTAAATAAAAACAATATGTCTTAGAACCAGCAGATAGAGTAATGGTTATGTTGCTGAACTCCCACCCAGTCAACAGTAGTTCAAGTCCCAGATCTGGTGGCTTAAAAGGTATGGTGAGCATGTATGCAAGCATGCCCGAGATCCCAGAGGAGAATGTAGAAGGGACTGTGACATGACCATCTCCCACATCTTCCCTGGGGGAGTGATTTCTCACTTTCTGCTTCTCCAGCAAGCGATTGTGCCTTATAGCAAAATCTCTCTCTCTTAAAAAAAAAAAAAAAAATTTAAAAAGTCCCACCCCCAACACCTAATCCCTCCTCTACTCACCACAGACCAAAATTCTTTATTCTTAGATTGAAAGACACAGCTCATTGCCTGCTTCAATAGAGTAAAAATTCTCATTGATTCCCTTAAAATTAAATGCATTCCCCACAAAGTGAATATCAACAGATCAGCCAATGACTAAATTAAGCCATCACAAACTGGTCAGAAGTGCATTGCGCTTTCAACTTTGACATAGATTGCACGTGGGAAAGAAGCAATGAATTCAATGACCTCAATCATATCCTTGCAGGAAGCATATATGAGTCTACATGTGTATAGATATATGTATGAGTACATATATATGCTTGTGTATAAGTATGTATGTGTGTCTATGTGTGTGTGTGTGTGTGTGTGTGTGTGTGTGTGTGTGTGTATACTGTTACAACCCAACTACATGGAGCACATTTTCTAGGCTACTTGAGTTTGCATTTTCTAGGAGTGTGGTCACTCATATTGGCAAAGCATAACCACTTTCAACAGAGATTGGTTTATCCCTTCAAAATATTTAACCTACATATATCATCCTATCTACTTTAAATCACTTCTAGATTATTTATAACACCTAATGTAGTATAAACACTATGTAAATAGGAGCTATAGTATATTTTTTAAATTTGTGTTTTTGTTGTATTATATATACACACACATATGCACATATTTATATATGTGTGTGCGTGTGTACATTGTTTTTATATTTTCAATCCACATGTCATTGACTCCACTGAAGTGGAATCCCTGGACATAGCAGACCAACTCTGTATTCTTAATTATGTAGATAATTGTACAACTTCCACCTCCTTTTATAAGACCTATGTTATTTTCCATTTTTTTGACAGGATCTCACTATGGGGTGATTATCTTACCTCAGCTGCCTGGGTAGCTGGTACTACAGGGCATGAGCCTGACCTTTATGGTCATCTAGGGATCAACTCTGGGCCTCCCATATGGCCTTACCCTGACTAGCAGAGTGTCAACCAGTGTGCACTCACACAGCTGGGTCATATATTAGATTTCTAACAGCCAATGTAGTAGAGTTCATTTCTCCCCATAGCCTCAGTTTATCAATTCATTGAATAGTACTATGCTCAAGACAGTATAATAGTTATGTATTTGAGGTCTGAGACAAAAAAAAAATCTTGGAAAAATACATTATTGAAGTTGCTGCTTAAGACAACAATGACATTAGCTTACCAAGATCTTGGATAACCTTACAGAATGCTTTTCAAAATTCTCTACCTAGAGACGGGAAGATGAGACAATTATCAACTAGCTCCTATTCCTTTTCTTGAAGGGTTTACCCTTGAGAGATGTTATCTTTCTATTCTAAGCTTGTCTTTTGCATAGCCCAGGTGGGTTACTATGTCTTTGGAAAAACAATTCTTAGGCAGAAAAAGAGAAAACTACATAATACCTGTTTGAATTGGAAAGCTGTCAGCATGAATCCAGCTCACAGAACTATACACTGCAGTTGCATCTGAAATTAGAAGTGAACCAAGAGGCTGTGGACAGGAAATCCAAACTTGCCAGTACAACCCATTCTTTATTGTGCTCAGATCTGCTTATGCTCTACAAATTGCTACTTCTTGAAGTGCTGTATCTTACTCAGAGTTCTCTAGAGAAGCAGAACCAATAGGGTGCACATATCATCATGCACCACATAAGAATGCTTCAGTCAATGACAGAACACCTGTACAGAAGTGTTATAGGCTATACCACATAGCCTAGGTGTGTAATAGGCAAGACCCTTTAGGTGTGTGTAAGTACACTCTGATGTCTGCATAGTGAAATCAAGTAATAATATATTTCTCAGACTATATCTCTCTTGTTTAGCCACGCATGACTGCATATATATTTATTATTATTTTTTAAATAATGTTCACGTGTTTGAAAATATCCCTAGTAGATATCTTTATCACTTCTAATAAAAAGGTTATTTATTTCAGTATTACCTATATTGACATTCCTGGTTAGTCTACACTTACTTTCTTTTTTTATATTTTCATAGTTCTATAGAGCTTATCTTTGGACAGGATCACATTAGTGAAGTTATGGGAAGGGGCGTAACTACAAGAACTGTTCTTTCTCTAGCCCAGTTACCTGATGAAGTCTTTGCAATGAGTTGAAGACTGTCACAGGAAGCATGCAGAGTGCACGTGTTTTCAGGCCAAATGGATGCTAGCCCGCAATTCTCCATCCAGGCGACAGAAATTGGGGGATGTATTGCCAGGACCTGCAGAGGTTACAAGGTGGACTCATGCTGCTGAAATGTCTTAGGAGAATTTTATTTTTAACAGAGTAGCAAATTTGAGTAAAAATTCCTGCCTGGGGTGGCACATTTGACTTTGACCTGTAAGTTAATGTGTCATTTAGTTTTTTTGAATTCATCCCAAGAAGTAATGGACCCAAATCATGGTTGGGCACTTGAAATGCAGACAGTATTTCCGAGGAAGTTACTGGGATACATCTGATCTGACAAATTCTGGTTTTGACTATGTTGGTAGCCTTCTATGAAGCAGATCCTGCTTCTACATTTATATCCTCCGTTATCTTTGATACGTTAAACAGTCCTCACAAACCATCCTCAGAGGGGCCGGCAGGTAGCATGGTGGTTAGGGGTACTGGACTCCCACATGGCCAACCACAGTTCGCGTCCCAGACCTGGTAGCTTGCTTTCTCACTTTCCCTCTATCTCTTTCTTGTACTGTCCCTCTATGGTCAAATTAAAATAAATAAATAAATAAAATTAAGCAAAAATCATTCATTAAAAAAATTTAAAAATCATCCTCAGAGCACAGGAATCGTGAGTCAGTGATGAACATCTCTGAGGTGTTTGTTACAAGCCTTATTCCCATTAATGTCATCACATTGATTCAGATTCGGGGAAAGCTAATGTAAGGTAGATCAGCAGTAGATGCTGACACCATTTCTCCACATGTGCAGATTAAGATCACACTGTTATCTCCTCTGGCAAAAGCCATCTCAGGTTTTGAATAATGTAAGTGCTTCTCTACCTTCCGAGCAGTTCTGAGCCATTCACAATGCAGTGCGATTTTGTATAGTGAGACTCACTGTGTAAATTGCCTCTATATCATCCCTCTATTGCCATTATCCAGGCTCCAATTTGGGGGACGCATGCTCTCCTAAACTATGACATTTTATGTCTACACATTTCTGGCCGTTAGAGTGTGATCTATTCATATAATTTTTCCTCTTTATCATTTGCCTTTCTAATCCTACTTCTGTACTGCAAAACCATAGAATAAAGTTAATTTATTTTTTATGTAAAAGCTATTTAAATATTTAAGGAGTGTTAAAATATCTTCTTTAGATTACCATGTTTTATATTTACTAGCTGAGAAAAAAAGAATGACTCATTAATTCATTCTACCAACAGTTATTGAGTGTCTCCTCTTTGTCAGTATGTAAGGAGAAAAATGACATGCAAAAAAAGCCATTACTCCTGTTTCCAAAGAGATTACAGTGTTGTTGGTTAAGGAGACAATTCTTTAAACAAAACAAAAAAGATAAATGGGGTTGGAGTACACAGAATCACAGTATTAAGTTCACACATGTCTGAATGTCACTGAGTTAAAAATGTCTGATTGTGAACAGGGCTCACTGAGAAGGGCTGGAGGAGGATACAAGTATTCTAGACAAGTGTCATTGTATCTACTAAATCTCAAAAGAAAGGGAAAACCATGATGGGCCTGGGAACTAAATTTGATAGTTTAGTTTACCTGGGGCACCTAGGCAAAGGAGAAAGTGAGGGAACAAATTATGTGAAATAAAATGAAACTGGACCTTGAAAACCACTATGAACCATTTCCCTAAGTTTAAATTTGATGAATGTGTAAAGAAAATATTATTATTTTCTAAGTAACCTATTCATATTTCTGTTGAAGATAGTTCACTCTGGAGCATTACAACACAGGGGCAGGTAGAAAAAAGACTTGAGACTTGAGAACTGGAGACCAGTGCATAGTGAATGAAGAAATGAAGTAAGACATGGTCATACGTATTCCAAGCAAGGGTCCAGGCAGCAGATAAATGGATACATATGAGCATTTTTAGGATGTAGAAGTGACAAGGTATGTTGTTTAATTGTGGAAAATGAGCAGAAAGAGATAAAGATAATATCCCTGGAGGAAATTTGGGCAAACTTGTAGATCGTGATGTTTTATATTAAAATAAGGGCTTTTAGAGAAGTTGATTTCCAGGACCAGTAGGTGATGTAATGGTTACATCACTGGATTCCCACATAGTTGACCACTGTTCAAGTCCTAGCTCCAGTAACTTAAAACTCATGCCAGGCATAGGTGCATGCATGCCCAAATTCCCAAGAGTAGAATAGAAGAAAAGGAATAGTGGTGTGGCCATCCCCATGTGGGATTATTTCGTGCTTTCTGACTCTCTTTTTCTCTGGTAAATGCACACACACTATAGAAAAAAAATCTATCTTAAGACAAAAAAAAAAAAAAGAAAGAAAGAAAAAAAGAAAGAAAAGTTGATTTTCAAAGAGACACTTTGTTTAGTTTTGGTGGGTTAAAGTGGAGTGACTCACTCAAATATGGGCAGTGGTCATATGGAGATCAGGAGCTTCATGGAAAGA
>NW_006159729.1:281278-304461 GCF_000334495.1 Tupaia belangeri chinensis | reverse complement strand
ATATGTCTTGGAAGGACAATTTTTTTGTCTTTTTTATTGCTAGAGGGCATGTGAACTCACTAGAGAGAGATAGAGAGGGCAAAAGGCAGAAAACACTTCCAATGAGTAGTAGTCACATCACACAACCTTCCCCTTCATTTCTCCATTCTGTCAGAATTGTGGGCATGCACACATGTGCACCAACTGTGTTTTTAAGGTGCCTCAGCTGGGATAACCTGCTTGGACAGGTGGGATCATGCTCATTTAACCACTAAATTACAGGCTTGGCCCAAAAAGGTTTTCTTTATCAATGCTACTTGAGACTATGGACATAAGTGAAACCAATCAAGGAGAAAGTCAGTGAGAATGAAAAATGACAAAGAGTGGAGGAAGCACTGATGCTGAAGAAAGAAGTTGAAGGGGCATTGGTGAAAAGGACACAGAGATAGCAGGAAAAGAGAATGAGAGAAGACAGCAAGCGTGTGGTGCAGCAAGAATCATGGCTCCAGTAAAGAGAGGGAAAGTAGACCCAGAGAGGAAAAGGTAGACTTTCATTAGGGGAACCATTATTGGCCAATGGGAGAAGAAGATATTTCAAGATGCATTTGTAGGTAATAGTGTAGTCCTTGATGCTTTTACCTAAATATTCTGGGTTTTTTTGAGTTATTTTGTTTGTTTGTTTTTGTATTCTTAAGAGAAATTGAGGTCAGTTCTAAGAAGGAAAGGGAATGTTTGAATGAAACAAAGACATGGCGCTGCCATGGAGAATGTGGGAGGGAGCAACTTATGAAACAAAAGTTACCGAGTAACAGAGCAGCCTATTGTCATCAGGAATTTGCAATTGCATGCTGGTATTTTAAGTAAAAATTTCTAAGAAAATTAGCAAAGTTGGAGGAATATAATCAGATTCACTAAAATTAGTTTTAGTCAGCATTCTGCAAAGGCCTGAGATAGAGAGAAAACGGGCCAGGTGGTAGAACAGAGATGATGTAACTGACCCTCATGGGAAAGTCCCAGGTTGGGTGCCAAGCTCTCTCTGTGTATGCTAAGTGCACACATGTGTGTGCCCATAAATGTGGCTGACGGAGGATGGTAGCATGACAATCTTGTTGTGAGTACCTCTCTCTTTCTCTTTTCTCTCATGGAATAAAAATAAACAAACAAAAAAGACAGAGAAAGAAGAGAGAGACAGAAGTTTGGAATCTCCATGATAAGATGGGACTGGAGAAATGGAAATAAATAAGATATATCTAGATTGCTGTGGTAACCTTAAAGGATCCAACTTATTTTTAGTCCCAAAGTAAAAATGTTCCAGTAGATGATTCAGGGTGTATCTATGGTAGCAAGCAATTGGAATGGATTGCACAGGGTTAATGATAATGAGGATGTTAGAATTTGAGAGGAAGTTGATTATTGTGGAATAAGCTAGAATCTCTTCTGTAGACATTCACCAATAATGTGAAGTAGCAGCGTGATCTGATTTTCTTGTTAAGAGAATTCCTCTGGAGGCCATACTGAGAACAGATTGAAAGAGGCAAGCAAACAGAAAGATGAATCTTCCAGATGAGGGTTTGGTCTTCACTGGAATAATGTATGTTCAATCATAACAAGAGAGAAGCCAGACTATGTGGAGGGGCATCCAGGAAGAAATTGGGGACATCTTTTTTCCCAGTGAGGTAATTAATAAACTTATTAACTGAGTAAGTATGGAGGAAGCAGTGTTGGAGGTAAGAGAAAAATAGGCAAGATAAAAAGCATAGGGAAGGAGTGGAGTAAGGAGGGATCGCAAAATTATTATACAGGATTAAAGACTCAGTTCAGCAGTGATTGTAATTCAAAAGTAAACCATTCAGCATAATTACACATTTTTCTCCTATTATAGTAACTTCAACGATATAGGATATGGGGTTGACAAAGACATGCACTTAACCAAAGGTCTTTGTTTGCTCTATTGAGTATTTTTTTGAGGGGGAGAATATTTTGCACTCTAAAGGGGTAAGACTAGTCTTGGTTATGGGTGAGAGAAATGGTATTAAGATTGATCATTTAATTTAAATTGGGTAAATTAAATGGGATGTAGAGAATAAATGGGGTGATAAGTAGTGAATGGTTGGCAGAATCAATTTATTAAAGACTATTTGGAGCTAAACTTTCAATAGTGTTGTAGTAGAGGAGAAAGTGATATGAAAAGACAGGTAGTAGTAGGAAATGATATTCTGGGAGACTTTACTAGGTAATATCCCAGGATCTAACTGCTTGAATGAGTGGCTAAGGTAGGGGGAAGGGCAAATCCACTGGAGAGGATGAGCTCACACACTGGAGAGGCTGTATTTTGGAAGCCTATGTACGTGGATATATAAACGATGAATTAAGATCTGTGACTAGAATGGTTTTGGAGAGAGTGAGGGTGAACTGGGAGAGTAAACTATTCTCCATTCTGGGAGAATGAATGTGCTGCAAGTGTCTTGATCCTATAAAATATATCCTTGTTGACTTAAGAGTTGGTTTTCAGCGAGGTACTTTGGATACCGTAAGCCAAATTTGCATACTTTACACCTCAGGCAGCATTCTCATCGATCGAGAACCCTGAGACTGAGATACCAGTGCACTTTCCACAATCCTGACGCTAATCAGATGTGACTACCTATTGATTGTGAATTAATGTCTCACTGTGAACGTGTGTGGTTATAAAAAAGAGGCTGGCTTCTCGTACCACTCTGATTTTCTTTCTGCGTCAAAGACTATATATTAATTGTGTCTGGTTAACTGAGTATTCCATCAAATGAATTATTACCAACTAGAGCTATGCTTTTAGAGGTCATCTTTAAATTAACATCAAATGCTACATTTTGTTTCTTCAGTGAAACACAAACGCTATGGAATAAAATCACTCCTGGCCCCAACTTAACAAGCGTAAACATTTTATCAAAGTTCCACTTGCTAGGAAGTTTGTCTCAAGATTTCTAGCTTAAAACTGAAAATAACCAAAAATGCAAGGTAAATGTGATAGTTTCTATGTAGTATAGATCACATAAAAGTTTTTAAATACAGAATTTAGAGCAAAGACTATCTTCTCAAAACTGCTGTAGAACATTACATCACAGGAAATAAAATCACTATAGAAATGTCTATAGACAATCTCACAGGTTTTCGTGTATTCCATTAGTAATATTTTGTTTCAGATTAGAAACTAGAATATGCTTGATATAGAAAAGTTATAAAATTAAAAGTGGTTTTGAAGACATTTTGTGTAATCCTCCAAGATAACAACAGTGTACATCTTAATGCATTTTACTAACAGCTTTTAGCATTGTTGCATGGTGGAGACCAAGGTGCCTGTGTCATCACCATCCTGCTGTACCCATTTAACATAACAACACCAGCGGTCCTCACATCCTTGGGGCAAGGAGCAGTGGCACAGCAGTGAAGCAGGGACACAAAGTTCCATGTTTGGGGGCCAGGATGGAGCTTCCAGTTCTGTGTTCCAGGGCCTTCATGTGTGCACTGGGCATGTGTGAGGACATCCAGGATCCAACTTGGCTAAATCTTGGGAGGGAGGGGCAAGGGTTGCAGCTTTAAGACCCTCATAGGGATCATCTCTCTTTCTTTAAGGAAATAAATAAACTTTCAAAATGAGACATAAAAAGAAATTACATTATTATAATATTTAAAATATTTAATCATGTCAGAGTAAGCCTATTAAGCCATTAAAATGTTTTTTTGTTTGTTTGGTTTTTGTTTTGCTGTAAGGTGTATGTGCTCTCCTTAGAGAAACACAGAGAAAGAGAGAGAGGAAGTGAGAAATCCTCCCCTAAGGGGAGATGGCCATGCCACAGTCCCTTCTAAATTCCCCACCTCAGGACTTTGGGCATACATGCACACACACCTGGCATGTTTTTCAAGTTCAAGTCCAGGACTCGAACTGTGTAGTTGCCCCTGTGGGATCCAGCCGCCTTAATCACAACATCACTGACTGACCCCTAAATGTATTATTAGGACATATTAATTAACCCTTTGTTGTTAACACACACATAGATTACTATGAAAAAACAGTGGACAGTAGAGAGAATCCAGAAATAATCCCAAACTGTAAGAAGAGTTTATATATGGTAGTGGTCACGTTTCAAATCAGTAGAATAAAACTTAATATATTTTTTAAAAGATATCCAGATCACTCCTTACATCAAAATAAATTCCATAGGAAAGAATTACTGACTTAGTAACTGTACTTGTAAGAATGTATCTTCAAGATAAAAATGCAAAGATATAATTGCATTATTGGCATATAAAATTGATCTGATGGCATACCAAAAGTTAAAATTATAGAGAAAATGTTACACATACATATGCATCAACAACAGAATTCTAAGGAGACAATAAGAACCAATCACGGTGGCATGGCATAGCAGTAAATCACAGTGCTCATGTGACCAACACACATGGGTAGGCTCTGGGTGCACACTTGGAGACCTCTAAGTAAGCTGGGCATGTGCTTATCTATAGTCCAAATCTGGTTGAAATTGGGGTAGGTCACGGCATCAGGTGGTGTCTCTGTGTGTGTCTTTCTATCACTTTTGCTCAATAAATAAATAAATAAACTTAAAAGAATGAAGAATTTATCACATATTGAAAATGATGGCCTAGGAAGACATAAAAATGTATTAATATAAGCCATTAAAATGTAAAGAAAAAATTAAAATCAAAACAATGTTGCTTTGATAATAAAAATATAAAGCACAATGTTTAACTAGGACCATCATTACAAGTATGCTGTTGTTGACAAAAAGTAGTTTAATTTTGGAAATATTGAAGTCTATCAAAGGAAAAAAATAAATAAAACTATACATAAGCACTGTACTTTAACTGATAAAATTGTTCTCAGATGTATCTATTAAAAATTTGGGTACTCTGGTACATGTATTCTGGAATTTAACAGCTAAGTTCATACATGATAAATAATGGTGGAAGTTCTTCACTGTTGGAATGAGAATTTATAAATAAGTAAAGGGAGGAAGCTATAATAGTATGATGCCTACAATAATAGAGTTGGAGACAGTATGAATTGACTTTTAGCTAAAGATAGATCTAGACAGAAATCATTATAGGTATGTGTAGATCTACACATATCCATATTTTTCCTGGCTCAGTCAACTGAGATGAACTACAAACAATGAAACCCCAGTACGAATGAACATACCTGGGACCTGGATCTTGGCATCCAAGGCCATCGTACCAAAAATGGAAGTAGGTGTCCTTAGAGAAAGAATGAATTTTAGGGCTGAACAGGAAATACGCTAGATGAGACTGGATCTTCTTGTTGAGGCAGGAAGTGAAAAAAAGTGCCAAACATATCCCCACACACACACCCACACGCAGTGATGAAATATGTCCAAGGAACACATTTTGCTAGTGATCAAAGCTGAAAGAATCTAAACACTGACATAAAGTAATGAATTATCACCAAAAGTATAAATAAATATTCCTAAATCCATCCTGATATAGGTAAGTAATTAAAGAAATAAAATGAAGGAAAAGGCAAAAATACCTTATCAAGAATAATTTCAAATAATTTATTTGACTACTACTACTATTAAGGAGTTACCACAAAATTCCTCATGGGTTGAGAATGGAATGTGCATATTGACTTCCTGACAAAGGGTATATCAAGTAAAGGGCGACAGAATTCTACAGTGAAACATTACCTCAGCTCGGTAATTGCAGTCAGTATCAAACATGCCAGTTGTGTTGATAACTTGTAGCCCTAATTCTATGTGATTAAAAATTGCAACTAACTACCTATCCTGCTGGGGCAGTTTGTAGCAACCTAACCTGCAGTGCTGGTAGCCACATGCCTGACCATAGTTTGAGTTTCTTGGTTGGTCCTAAAAACACGTGACACATGAATATGTGCCCAAGACCCTTATGAGCTAGAGCGCTAAAGAAAGGGATCAAAGTGTGATGAGGCCCTGCTGCAGGTACATCTGTCTCTCTCTCTCTGTTTCATGAACGTACACATGTTGTCAATCATCTGTAAAAAAATAACAAAATTGAAAAGCATCTCACTGAACCTGTCATCTTTCTCTCAAAGTCACATGACTAAATGTAGTGTGGTCTCCTGAAATAGCATAATGATATTGGGTAAAAATGAAGAAAATCTGAACAAATATTTGTTACTAATGTATCAATATTGATATTTTTAATTAAACAAGTATATAATATGAATGTTAATATTAGAGGAAACTAAGTACAAGTTATTAGAAAACTATGTTCTTTGCAAACATTCAGTAAATCTAATACCATTTTAAAAATAAAGCTTTTAAAAACTTGATTATTCACATACCTATATTAATAAATAGAAGAATAAATACAAACAGCTAAATAATAAATTTATAAGCCAAAAAGTGAGATTAAACAAATATAAAATAGAAAGACAATAAAATGTGTTGTCTTTTTGTTTCTTTTTTGTTTAGTTTTCTGTAGGGTGCATGCACTCGTCCAAAAGAGAGAGGGAGAGAGAGTGAAAGTGATATATCACCTCCTGGGGGGAGATGACCAAATTGCATCCCTTCTCCTCTATTCTTCTCTTGAAATTTGGGGCATGCATGCACATGTGTCCAGCATGGTTTTCAAGTCACTGGATCCAGGAATTGAGCTACAGATAAAGCCATGTGGGTTCAGTGCCTTAATCACCATACTACATGCTGGTCCAGTTTGCTTCTTAAATTAGAATAGTGAAGTAGAAATATTTATGGTGAAATAAATCAAAACAACTACATAAGTAAGAAGAAAAAGAGAAAAATAATATAATAATAAAAATTAAAAAGAGGACATAATATAAGCCTATGTGGATGTTCAAAAAATTATGAAAGTAAAATAAAATATTTTAAGCAAATAAATGTTTAAAAATAGGACAAAAAATACAGAAAAAAGCAGATGATGGTTAAGAGTTTTTCAAAACTAGTAAAAGATGTCAAAAAATTGTCAATAGGGCAGGATAAAAATGGAGAAACCTCATTAGAAATATATTGAAAAGGATATATAATATAAATGAAGTGACAATAATATCAATAACAAATATCTCAAAAAATGTTGGGTACAAGAATACATTGAATAGTATCTTCAAAGTCAGGGAAGACAAAAATGTGCTGTCAGAATTCAACATCCAGTAAAAAGTATCTCCCCCTGAATGAACTAAATACACAGAGAAAAGATACACAAATTGTCTTAGACTTCAGACATTAGGCATTTCAAAACGGCAGTGATTGAAATCAGGAAAACAAAGGGAGTTGTATAATTTTCCTACCTAAGTTTAGGGAAACAGTTTTCAGGCCACAGACCAATGAGCAACATTCAAGTAGAGCCTGGTAGCCTCCCTACATTTCTGGATGAGGAATCCAGAAAAAACAAGGCTGCTCTAGTTCACAGGGCAGAGCACCAAAGAGCAGAGACCTTTCCAGGGTAGGGCTTCAGATCTAGAGAGAGTCCACCTGAGGGTTAAGTGTGGGAGAGATCGTCACTGTGTGGGATAGCTCCATCAGGTTGGAGGAAAAATACCAAAGGGAGCAAAAGGAGTAAGTGTCAAAGCTAAGGATGTATGGGCTAGCTCAGACTGTTGTAACAAAGTACCCCAAACAACAAAATTGTATTTCTCTCTTTTTTTTTTTTTTTTTTTTTTTTGAGAGAGGTTTTTGCTCTGGGGTGCGTCCGCTCACCAGAAAGACAAAAAGAGACAGAAAGCGAGAAATCTTTCCCCAGAAGGAATGCCACGCCTCAATCCCTTCTCCTCCATTCTCCTCTCAGGATCTTGGGCACGCATGCACACATGCCCAGCATGAGTTTAAACCACCGGGTCTGGGACTCAAATCACAGTCAACTACATCAGAGTCCAGCTACATAGCCATTACACCAACTGCTGGTCCCGTGTTTCTCATACTTCTGGAGGTTGAAAGTCTGACAGGAAGGTGTTAGCACAGTTGGTTTATTTACTTATTTTTTAATTAATTAATTATTAATTATCATAAGCTTGTTTATATTACATTGAATCACATGTAACTTTACAGTGCATTACTTTTTTTTTCCAGAAGGAATACCATGCCTATCAGTCAATACAGAGACATTAAAAGCCCCATCTTCATCATCCAATAGCTTTTCATTTTTTTCCCGATTACTATTGTTATTATCAGTTGGTTTATTTCTGAGGCTTCCCTCCTTGGCTTGTAGATGGGGCCATCTTTTACCTGTGTCTTCACGTGGTCTACTGTCTATGTGTATCTCTGCCTTAATTTCCTCTTCTTATAGGTACCCAGTCATACTGATTTACAGCATGCCCAAATTCCTCATTTTAACCTGAACACCTCATTAAGTACTCCCTCTCCAGAAACAGTCACACTGGGAGGTTCCAGGGGTTAGGCTTCAACATGTGAATTTGGGGAGACACATTTCAGTCCATAATAATTCATCTCAGGCTTAATAAATTCAGTGGCTTTTCTAAGGTTAACCAAGTCACGATAAACTAGGGTGACCAAGACTCCAATTGAGTTCTCTATGTCTCCAGAAGTAATGTTTGTATAATGGAGACTTCCCAACAGATTGAACTCTTAATGTCTTAGAAAAACAGTAGTATTCTTTGGGTAGACAGTCATCCCTAAATTCTATCCATTAGAAATATTATTAGAATATGTTTTCATCTAAGTTTCTAACCATTTCTTTATATATTTGTACTGTGAAGCAAAAGTATATCCTATTACTTCCACTGACAGGATAAAGCTGGCTAAAATAAATAGAAACATAAAGACAGAAAATAATATTTTGTAGAAAGACTTATTGTTAGCTATTTCATTTTCACATATAAAGTAGAAGTTTATACATATTTATGTGGCAAAATGTATCACTATTTTGCCACATAAATATGAAATAATTTATCTGAAATAAAAATGGCTTCCATCTAGGGGTAAAATTTATTGCTACTAAGCATTGTTTTGATGTTTTCTTATTTTTGTTGATCAAAGATGTATACATTTACTTTCCTCATTCAATAATTTTTATAAAGTCCTTTTTTAAATATATCAACTCATTTATGAGTAGACCTGCACACAAGTCAAATTGGAACCCTCTGGGCTTACCCTCTACCTACCTATACCTTACATGTCTTCCAGGACTAATGTAAAAGAAAAGAAAGAAAGAGAGGAAAGAAAAGAAAAGAAAAGAAAAGAAGAGAAGAGAAGAGAAGAGAAGAGAAGAGAAGAGAAGAGAAGAGGAGAAGAGAAGAGAAGAAAAGAAAGGAAAGGAAAGGAAGAAAGAAAAAAAGAAGGAAAAGCCTTAGGCAAGTCTAAACAGTTTAACAGAGCAAAAAGTGTTTTGTGAATCCAGCATCCCCCAGAATGGCTTCCAAAGAACTCTGAGGTGACATGTGTTCAAATTACATTTATGGGCAGAAAAAGGAAAGTGGCATACAAAACAGAAACAGCTGGATTGGTTACAGTTTGGTGTGTGCATGGATAGAATTTAGGGATGACTGTCTATTGATTGAGGCATGTTGTGGTTGGCTATGACTCATCTCTTTTCTTGAGGAAGCAGACTTCTAAGTGAGGTTGTGGATTGTTTACAAAAGTTCAAGTATATGAGCACAGTGACATTCTCAGGCCTATATATTGGGTTGTTGGAAAAGTCATGACACACTTTTGTATAGAAGAAAACATCATGACTGTTCTGGCTACCCAATGGTTTGGTTTAACAGGAAGGGTCTAGGTTTAGTGTTTTTGCTTGGCTTCAATTCCCACGGTCCTGACAACAACAGAGACTTGTTCAGTATAAACTCTTGCATAGACAACAGTATTTCCTTTTACTATGTCTCTACATATTTAGTAGGTGGCTATTACACAACCCTCTATATGCTGGCATTATTTAATTCTCTTCCCAAATGAAGAACTAACATCAGACTTTATTCTTTATGATACTTCCATTACAAGTATCACAAAATTGTATTTTTGAAAATATAGATTGTTTAAAGCACTGAAACTAAGGACCATTAGCATGGAGACAGAAAGTAAATTACCAGATACCTAGAACTGGGAAGACTACAGGGAAAAAGGAGTGACTGTCTAGGGACGTGGAGTTTCTTTTGGGGATAATAAAAACATTCTAAAGTCACTTGTGATTGTAGCACAACTCTATGAATAGTATTAGAAACCATTAAATTGTACACTTTAAATAAATAAGTACATAATGATCTTTTTACAGAAATCATCCTCAAAAGAGACATTTATAAAGCAGGGAAGTTATCCTTTAGTAAAACCATTGTTTCTCCTGATAATTGGTGATATTGATATTTTTTAATGTACTCGTTAAGCAATTACATGTCTTCTTTTGAGAACTATCTGTTCAGTTGATTACACATTTCTTGTTAATAAGATGATTTGTTTGCGGTTTGGTTCTTAGTGAGCTAGGTGAATTCTTTGTATGATTATTAATCCCTTGTGGGATGTATAATCTGCAAATATTTTCTCTTGTTCTGTAGGTTTTATTTTAACTTTTTTGATCATTTCTGTTCCTGGCCTGAAGCTTTTAAGTTTGGTATAATTCCAGTTAGCTATTTTTTTCCCTTGTTGCCCATGATTTCAAGAAATGTAAAATAAACCTCCCTTAAAAGTTGTGGAAGATGAAGATAAAATTTAAAAAGAATTTAAGAAAATGGAGTCCCAAGACTAAGGTTGAAAAGTAAGAGGACGTCCCATGTGCTCTTTTGTTTGTCCCCGAGGAAGACATACAGACTCAGGCGGTTGCCCTCTGAGTCGCTAACTGATGAAGGGCATGTGAACACGCAACATAAACCTGTTGAGTCAAATACTGAACTTCAAAGATCTAATGGGCAAAACTCAACACTGCTTATTCTTTCTATATGCCAGATTTATCTAGCTTAAGTAGGAGTTCTTTAATTCCGTTTGGGGCTTTATACCTTAACAGGTTTTTGTGCAATTTAAAAGATTACATGATTATAATTCAATTCCTTTTGAAAAAACTTTATCATTCCACATAAAATTTCTAGCATGTTTTATTTAAAATAATGAAAGTGGGACTGGCAGGTGGTGTGGTGGTTAACGGTGGTGGACCCCCCCATATAGTCGACCGCTGTTTGAGTCCCTGATCTGGCAACTTGCTTTCTCTCTCTCTCTCTCTCTCTCTATCGCTCTCTCACTCTCTTGCTCTCTCTCTGGTCAAATTAAAATAAATAAATAAAATTACATAAAAGAATTATACATACATAAATAAATAAAATAATGAAAGAGGGGAGTATAAATGTTTCTTCCAAAAGCTTTTGGCTGACTAAATCTGACATATTCATGCTTGTATTCTCCTCTCAAGGTATGTGCATTGTGACCATAAGTCTCTACCATTTTGACTGTCCTAATGTATTTAGAAAAATGGTAAGTTTGTGATGCATAATTTCCTTGTCTATGACTTATAAAATGGCATTTTAAGAAGTGCGTAGTGGGGCCAGTGGTGGCATAGTGGTTAAACCAGGAGATCCCACATGACCAACTGCATGGATGGAGCCTGGGACCCAGTAGCTTGAAAAACACACTGGGCACATGTGAATACATACCCAAAACCCCAAGAAGAGAATGGCAAAGAAGGTATTGTGGCATGGCCATCCCTCCTGAGGGTGATTTCCCATGTTCCCTCTCTTTCTCTGTCTCTCTCCAGGGAGTACATACAATCTATGGCAAAAATCTTGTTAAAACAAAGAAAAGGGGGGGGCTACCAACTGGCACAGTGGTTATATTGTTCTCCCATATGGCCAACAACAGTTTGAGTCCAAGACCTAGTGGCTTGGAACTCACACGGGGCTCATGTGCATGTGTGCCTAAGATCCTGAGAAGAGAATGGAGGAGAACAGATTGTGGCATTGCCATCTCTCAAGTGGTAATTTCTCACTTTACCTCTCACTGTCTCTGTTTTTCTGCCTCTCTAGTGAGTGAACGCTCCCTAAGGCAAAAACTTCTAACAAAGAAAAAAAATGAATGAATCATGTAGTACAGTGAAAGATTTTCAAATATTTCTTGAATGTGTGCAAATAAGTTAAATAAATTATGACATGTGGTTTTTTCTCAAAGATAAATTAAATGTTTATATAGCAGAGTATTTTTTCTTAAGTTATGTCTAGTGTTTGAACACATGAACAAAGATCTAAGAGAATATTCACAAATAGAATTCTGGTAGGAAATTTTATGCTCAAGTGACTATTCACCATCATAGGAGGAGCCTTTGCTTATAGTTACTGACTTGGGGAAGAATATGGGTACTTAGACCATGTAGGAACTGCATTGGAGTCTGAAATACAAGATGACATGATTGTGACATAGTGAGTGGGAACAAAAAGATTTCTAAGAGGGCCTAGATGATTTTCTAAATGACCCAAGATGACCTATAAATGACTCTAGATGGCTGCCATAGTGTCATTTTGGGTTGAATCAACCCACATTCTATGACCCATGGATGAGATGAGTGAGATTCAGAAACAAAACTGAAATTCTGCCAGACATCAGAAAGTTTTTGCAAGAGTTAGTATACACCTCAATTCACATTCCCAAAGTCTTTCACTTGCTACAACAGCAGCTACAGAACGTAAACAGGAAGTTTATTTATTATTACTGAGACAAACTACCCAGTGTGCTCATCAAGAAACACATTTAAGAACTGAAAAGACCTTTTAGGGCATGTACTTATAAGAACTACAATGCCTGTATAACACAACGTGGAAGCCAATGTGGAGTTGACTCAAACTCAGATGTTTCAGTAGCCAAAAGAATTAAGTGTTTAATTGCCTAAACCTCTCAGCATCCAAATCATTGATAAATAGGTTACGTTTCACAGTACACAGTAAGTATTCACCTTAGCCATTTTTTTCATCAAATCCTTTATAATATGTTCACTTTGCTAAGCACTTACCAAAAGATAACTTAAAAGATAATATTTCTGGGTCAACAGGTGGTGTGGTGATTAAAGCACTAGACTCTTACATGGCCGACCACAGTTTGAGTCCTGGACCTGGCAGCTTGCTTTCTCACTTTTCCTTTCTTTCTATCTCTTTCAGGTCAAATTCAAAAAATAATAATAATAGTAAATAAAATTAGAACAAATAATTCTGAAAAATAAAGTAATGTTTCCCTTCCAAGTGTAATGGTTATGTTGCTGGACCCCCACATGGTCAATTGCGGATCAAATCCTCAATTCAGAGACTTAAAACTTACCGGTGCATATGTGCATGTATGTCCCAAATACTGAGAGGAAAATAAAAGAGAAGGGAGGGATTGTGGCATAGCCACTCCTTTTGGGGGTGATTTTTCAATTTCTGTCTCTCTGTCTCTCTCAGTTTCTCTGGCAAGCACACATGCCCTACAGGAAAAAATTTTTCTACAAAATTCATAAATGAATAATGAGTTCATTCAGATTATAGACATTACCAGTTCCACTCAGAGATTTTATTTTTTTACAGTCTTCACAAAACTGGGATTCATTTGTTATATAGCTAATGTTTATTTTCTTTGCAAGTTTTATTTCACCATATTATAGGGTATATTTTGAAATATGTTTCATATAACACCCCCAATTTCAAAGTACATTGGATACATTGTAATAGATATTGCTATTGTTACAATTCTGACATTAGCCAAATCCCTGGAAAATACATGCCATAAATACTTATCAATGTAGTCATTAAAGAAATAAAATCAAACTAAAGTTTTAAATGACAGTCAATAAAATAAAACATAAATTGAGATTTAAAAAATATTGTTCCAGATATATTCAGAATGTTTCCAGGAATAATAAAATATATGAACTGTGTGACATTTATGCATTAATATACTTATTTTCATAATTCAACTATGTCTTAATAAAAGATATCTATTTAAAAATTTACTGAGAGTACAAGCTATCTTGGAAAATGTAGTCTTCATATGTGAATCTTATTTTAGTTTTAAAGTATATGGGACCAGCAGTTGGCATAATGCCTAATGCTATTTCCATGTATCCAGTAGTGGTTCAGATCCCAGATGCAGCGTGGCCATCCCCGCAGGGGTGATACCTCGCTTTCTGTCTCTCTATCTCTTTCTGTCTTTCTTGCAAGTGCACATGCCCTATAGCAAAAAAAAAACTCTTAAAAAATAAGAAAAAGATAAAGAATATGGAGAACTCACATTTCCCAATTAAAAAAAAAAATACAAAACTCCAGTAATCAGCAGAGATGAACTGATAGTAATATAATAAGACACAAAAACAATGGGATAAAATGGAACCATGAAATAAACCAATACATCTACAAAGGGACTTCAAAAAGCTGTTAAAAAATGCAAAGTATGGGAACCAGCAGTTAACGTAATGGCTATGGAGCTGGACTCCCACGTAGTTGACCACGGTTTGCGTCCCGGACCCGGTGGCTTAGAACTCACGCCGGGCACATGTGCGTGCATGCCCAAGATCCCGAGAGGAGAATGGAGGAGAAAGGATTGCAGTGTGACCATCCCCCTGGGGGGTGATTTCTCGCTTTCTGTCTCTATGTCTCTCTCTGTCTGTTTGGCGAGCGCATGTGCCCTATAGCGAAAACCTCTCCAAAAAAAAAAAAAAAAATGCAAAATATGAGTTTATTTTGATACAAAAGAATTTTTAAATCCATGCAGTCTTCTGCAATTTTTCATGAACTTTCGGAAGACCTCTTGTATCATTTTTACAAGGTTTAAATATAGTTAATTTAAAAAGAATTACCAATTTAACAGATGCTTATGAAAAAATGGAATATTTACCTGCAAAGAGGCCTAGCCTTGGTGGTGCAGGTGGTAGAATGTCACTGCATGATGCCTGAGCCATGTGGGAAGGCTGGGGGTTCAGATCCCAGGTCTACTTGAGCACAGCAGGTGCACATGCCCGTGATCCTGGCTGACTGGAAGGCTGGGGGAGTATTGCAGCATAACAAGACCTAGTTAAGGCTCCTTGTCTCACTCCTTCTGTCACTCACATAAAATAAATAGTCAAATGAAGTCCAATAAGTGCATGAAAAGATGATTCACATTAGTCATTAATACAAAACAAAGATGGCTATTGAAAAAAAAAGAAAGAAAATAATAACTATTGGGATGATGCAAAGAAACTGAAACTCTCACATATTGGTAGTAGAAATATGAAATGATTCAGCAACTGGAGAAAACAATTTGGCAATTCATTAAAAAGTAAAACTATAGTCACCATAGGATTCAACATTTGATATATATCTAAAAACATTAAAGAACATGTGTGTCTCCCTGCCAAAAAATGTGTGCATGAACATTCACAGTAGCATTATTCATAATAGCCAAAATGGGAAAATAACTCAGCTGTCTAGCAATTAATGAATAAGCAGTATTTGGCATAGCTACCCAATGGAATAATGTCAAGCTACAAAATAAATGAAGTCTGGTATGTGTTACACTATGGATAAACTTTGAAGATATTATGTTTTAAAAAAAAGTTCAGACAAATAAGGCCACATATTCCATTTATAAAAAATGTTCAGAATAAGCAAATGTGTAGAGACAAAATAAAGTTAGTGCATGTTTACCAGGAGTTGGACAGTGACTTTCATAGAGCAAAGAGTGACTTCCAGTGGGTACACAGGAAGTCTTTTGGGGGTGAGAAAAGTAGTCTAGAATTAGATAATGATGTTAGTTATACAACATCATTAGTAAAACCCACTGAACTGTACACTTTGAAATGGTCAATGTTATGGTATATGAATTAAAAAAACCCAAAAAACAAACAAACAAAAAAATAACTCTAAGTTCCGGAAGCCTGGGTGTTTCTGAAACCTACTACCTGATTTTAATTCAGAGCTTTGTTAGGAAACTCATAAATATGCTAAAAACCCACTTCTGAAAAGTGAGGGTTGCCAAGATTTTGAGACTTGTGAAGCTTGAGTGAATCCCTCTTTTTATTATGAAATGCATGTAGTAAGTGAAATAATTGAATGTGAACATAAACAATAAAGGAGGGGGAAAAACAATAAAGGAGGGGAAAAAAGGAAAAAACACATGCTGCTTTCAGTTTCCGTTTTTAGGCATATTAGTATGTTATATTTGTGTCTCCCCTAAATTCGCATGTTGAAGGTCTAACCGCCAGTGTGATGGCATTGGGACTGAAAAGGTAATTTGGCGTAGACAAAGTCATGAGAATGAAGCCCTGTCATAGAATAAGTGTCCTCATAAGAAGTGGAAGACATACTAGAAAATGCTAGAAATGCCCACTCTACCATGTGAGGATACAGCAGACGGCATTTGCCAGCCAGGAAGAGGACTCTTGCTATGAACCAAATCAGCTGACACCTTGATCTTGGACTGCCAGTCTCCAGAACTGTAAGAATCCAATGTTTATTAAGCTACCCAATCTTATTATTGTGTTACAGCAGCTTGCTGTGGTTTGAATGTGTTTCCCAAGGTGTATGTGTTGAAAACTAAATCCCAGTGAAACAGTATTGAGAGGTGGAATTTGTTTGTTGTGTTTTGTTTTTGCTATAGAGCACGTATATTTGTGGAGCATGACAAAGAAAGATAGAAAGAGGGAGAGTGAGAAATCATCTCCCATTGTGAATGGCCATGCCACAATTCCTTCTCTTCAAGTTTCCTCTTGGGATTTTGGGCATGCACATACACATCCATGGTGTGTTTCTTAAGCAACTGGATCCAAGACTCAAACCATGCAATCAGTCATGTGAGATGTGGCTGCCTTAACCTCTGTGCCACCTGCTAGTACAGAGAAGGATGGGACTTTAAATAGGTGATTAGGTCATAAGGGACTTACTCTCATGAATAGATTAATGCCTTTATCACAGGAGCAGATTAGTTATTGTGAGAGAGGGCTTGTTAGAAAAAACTAGTTTGGGGGACCAGTAGATGGCGTATCGGCTACATCGCTGGACACCCATATAGTCGACTGTAGTTTGAGTCCCAAACCTGGCAGCTTAAAACTCATGCCAGGTGCACGTGCATGCATGCCCCAAATCCTGAGAGGGTAACAGAGGAGGAGGGATTGTGGCATGGCCATCCCCTGTAGGGTGTGATTTCTTGCTTTCTGTATCTCTGTCTCTCTCTGTTTCTCCAGCAAACACACATGCCCTATTAGCAAAAATCTCTGCTAACAAAAAAATGAAAAAACAAAAATTACCTTGACCCTCTTTTATTCTCTTAAATCTTTTTTCTTTTACCTTTAACAATGGAGTGACACAGTGAAAAGGCCCTTATTAGATATTAGACCTCTCAAAATTATGTTTCCCAACTCCAGAATTAAAAAATCCAAGTTTTTAAATAAATTGCCTGGTCTGTGGTATTCTGCAATAGCAACACAAAACAGACTAAGACCCATCCCTACCTGAGTAAGATGGCCCGATCATCTGTCATCAGAAATCTCGATTCAATCAGGTAGACCAATTTAAGATTGCTGGTGTTCTTTCTCTCTCTCTCTTTCTCTCTCTTACATACACACACATACCCACAACAAATATACAATACACACAAACTAATTTCTTGATTTTTAAGAGTGCTGATTTATAGTAAATCACTGTACCTTAACATCATCTGTCTATAACCTAATTGTTAATGATGGATCTGAAACTTATGCAGAAACCTTTTATTTTGAGTAGATAAATTAGATCATTACCGAAGTTTTCCCCATATATTTGTTTTTGTGTTTTGAGCTCCCCCAGAAGTCAGCTCGAAGACACGGGTTGAAGTGCACGCACATTTCTGCTAGGTGGGGCGTGGGAAAAGGAGACGGGGACGAGAGAGCTGGCGAGAGTGTGTTATCTACTCCATGAGTGACAGCCCTTCTGTCCTGCTGAGAAACGTAGCTGCTGGCCATTCTAATGGGGAGTTAAGGAGGTTTGCTTATTTATTCTCCAACTCTCCATCCCTCATTAGTTATAGGCTGCTTCCAGGAACATTAACTCTTACATTCTAGCTTGTGTTTTCCTGCAGAAAAAAAAAAAAAATCTAAATCAGTTAGGATTGCAGGTGTCTACTGTGTGCAGCCTGCCGTGAAGAGTGCAAGCCAAGGGCATGTTGATAGGGCACCGGCAGCATCTGCCCCAGCATGTATGTCTGAATTTATGTACTTGCTTCTCCACCAAAAAGAAAATACATCAAAGAACAACACTATGCTTAAACTGAAATGCAATAGAGAGCCAAATGAGCACACACATAAAGGTTACAAGTTATACCAGTTTTACTAAGAGCACCTTCTCTCATTCTCAAAGGCTTCCCCTTTTGGAAAAAGGATTCTAAGATCATATAATATATACAAGAAAATATAAATAAAAATAGAACATCAAACATACAAACTGGATAGATCAGCATACATAAAATTGAAGTCATTAGAGGAATCCATGCAATGTAACTTTGTATACATTTAAATCCAAAATGTCTCATCTGGAGAATATGAACATCAGAGCACCAGAGTCAAGCACGGTTGCTGTTACAAACATTAAAAGGCATTATTTAAGATAGTATTTATCTTTTGTAAAGAATTAATTGTATTCAACTTTATTTATTATTATTTTAGTATTTCCAGAGAGACAGAGAAAGGGAAAGTGAGGAAGCAAACCTCCAGGTCAGGGACTTGAATCATGTGGGAGTCCAGCGCCTTTAACTGCACCACCTGCTGGCCCCAAAAGGTATTATTTATTCTTTACTCACAAGGTTCATTACTGATACCCTATAATAAAAGATGGATTAACAAGATAAAAGTTTACACATTATTTCATATGCTTTATTTGGCATGGAAAACTTCAAAAATAAAGATCAAAATAAGTGGGAATTGCAGTGCGGCCATCCTCTCTGGGGGATGATTTCTCACTTTCTCTTTCTTTCTCTCTCTCAGACAAGTACACACACCCTATCTCAAAAACTATATCCCCACCCCCTACCAAAAAAAAAAAAAAAACCACAATAAGATGAAAGGACTGTTTGTTCAGATCTTTCTCTGAATTCCTTTGTCTTCAGAGATAAGGATATTCCTTTCCTCTGGACATAGAAAACGTTTGGAATGAAGGTTTTCTGATCAATCTCGGGCAAAAGTGAGCTAGCTTTTTGGCTGCTTCAGGAAAGAAGGGGTAGAGGAAGTTGGGAGTGAATTTCCTGCTTCTGCTATTTTCTCAAATGCCATGGTGCCATGTTTTAGAGTAGTGTGTCCTGAACTTTATCCCTGTGGAGAGAGGAAAAAATATATTTTACTCCAAAGAATGTGCATTCCACACTGCATAATGATGTCTCAGTCAACAATCAACCCAGTATGTGATGGTGAAGCAACGGGCTATACTCTGCACCCTGGGTGTGTAATGGACTGCACTATTTAGGTTTGTGTGAGTATACTCTACAATGGTCACACAATGACATAATTGCCTAACAACACATTTCTCAAACGTATCACTATCGTTGAGTAATGCATGACTGTATTCAATTCATTCAACAAAGGATTTCAGTCCTTCATAGATAAGAACAACTCAGTGCTCCTAATCACTCAGTCATGGGAACACTATTTCTTTCTTCTTTTAGAAGAGGAGATCAGAGAGGTTGTAGGATGTACTCCAACTGGTGTGTCTGAAACGTGGCAAAGGTTGAACACTCATCGGCACTTCGATTTCTGAGATCTAGTTTTTAACCTCCACACTATACTGCCTTCATAAAATTAACTGAAGCATTATATTACACATAAACTCATTAATTCCTTATTTCCCTGGCCACAAATGAAAGTAATTCTTCTAATTTCATTTTTTCAAATTTCTATTGTTTAAATTTGACTATATGAGAAACATTGCATTTTAATTTTCAGCCATTTATTTTATGAATAAATGAGCTCATGAGTAATCGTGTTACTAATTACCCAAATGAACCTGGGTTAGAGGAAACATTTTAAGCTATAATAATTAATTTTTGATTTATTTATTAATTTTCATTTCCTAAAGCTATCACTTTTGATTTCTTATTTTTACTCAATGTCTTTACACAGGCTTTCCTTAGGATTGAGAACTTAGATATTCAAAATAGTGTATTGACCTGGAAAAATCATTTCAAGCACTCTGAAATTTACAAAAAAAATCACGATTTGGATGAAGCCAATAAATAAGGAGGCTATGTAGGATTTTACTACCTTACTAATCTATACATGGACAAATTCATAATATCTTTGGAATGCTCAAGTTTTCAAAGAGAAAGAAAGGGTTGGTAGCACTGGGAGGTCAGCTGAACTGGAAAAGTTTGCTGAGCTGTCGAAAGGCAGAGCATCCAATTAAAGTAACAAGACAAAAATCAAAGCGCTAAGCCTTCAGTCATGCTATAGGATCAAATGCACAAAATCTAAAACTGGAGGAAGCATCACCTGGCCCTGGTCCATTCTCCCCCATGGAACAGAGCCCTGGTCCAGGGTCAGTTAGGTCTGTGCACACATGGGGTTGTCTCGTTGTCAAGGGAGCCCCAGACAGAAGGTTCTTGCATTTTTCTGGACCCTGGGCTTCAAGAATGCATATTGCATGAGGACTGAGAGTGGCAGGAAAGTCCTGGGTACTGAGTCAGAGTGGGTATAGTGTCTTCACTCTTCCATCACCCCTATCTGGAGGACTCAGCAGAGGCATCTGAAGAAACCTTGCCTCAATTAAAAAGTCCAAGGAATGAAGGACCAGGGCTAGGAACATAAATATACAAGAGAATCACGGTGGGGAGGGGTCTGAGTCCTTGATTGCAACTCCCCACAGAGACAGCAGCTCACTGGTTGTGCACTGTCTGGTGTTAGGAGGGCAGCTTTCTCAGGAAGCCTGTCAGGGGCAAGGTTTATAATTGCTATAGTCAGGCCCACAAAGTCACATATAGGCTTTAACCAGGAGCCAGACTCCATTAGTAGACAGATCTCTTTTCACATAGCTCTTGAGGGCTGGCTCTGTGGTGCAGTAGTACTGTACTAGTTGAGTAAAATCGATCTATATGGAAGGTCTGTTCCCTTGTCAACCTGCATATGCTAGGCCATTGTGCCCATGCTTCTGGCAGCTGGGAAGACTTTGGGGAGATCACAGTGTGAGACCCCTTGGAGGATGATTCTCTCTCTCTCTCTCTCTCTCAATAAATAACTTAGAAACAAAAATGTTCTTGATGCCTATTTGAGCACTCAACTAATTCTTTGAATAATGGCTTACGTCACTGTCGTTACGTTTTATAATAACCTGATGATGTCATTCTCTCCATTTGTGAATATTTAGTCAGTAAAACATGGGAAAATAAATGAACCTCTACTTACATAGTCATTCAGAATATTAAAATGAACTTCAAATGTTCTGCAGGTTTATGTATTAAGAGGAAAAGCATGAAATTGAAATTTAGGCAATTTAATTCAGCCTTAGAAAAACCAAGGGTCCTGGAAATATTATCTTAAATTCAGGAGAGAGAGAAATTGTTTATCACAGGGATAGTGCTAATGGCTTCATATTGGCTGTGGTATACTGATTTAGATAATGTTAAGAGAAGTAATGGCGAAATTGGGCAGGAGAACCTGAGTAACAAGTGAAGTCATAGAAAACACTGGGGGCAGCTAGTTGGGGAATGACTAGACTCAGGATGAATGGAATCGCGCTATTAAAACCCAATTTCTCCAGCATATGTGCACCCTCCATTACAAATGTGGCCTTTTACTCACCAGGACCACATTCCGATAGCTTTACAGAGAGGAACTTGCATCTACTAGGCGCATCTTAATGCATGATTTCATGTGCGTGTGTTTTAGTGTGAGGCACAAAGTTCAGCAGATCCATGGCCCACTTAGACCGTAGGGCGCAAAAACACAGAGCTGCAGTCAGAGGCAATACGGAGCCCTGCCAACTAGCCAATCAGATACAGATCCTAGTTTAATCGGGCCTGAGACTTCTACCATTTTAGAGATCCCCATAACAAGAAAATGAACTATAAACACAAAATTGTGTGCAGGGACTTGAAGAAAGTTCTTGCCAATTATGAGAAGCTGATGAAGATGAAGCTTCATTAACTTTCTGGTGAATTTGCTCCTGAAATGAAAATAATGCAACTGAACTTTGGACCGCATCTACAACACTGCTTGTACATTGTCCATTGTTCACTTATCTGAACCACTTTTTTACTTTAATTGTCCATACACATGCAACATCAACAACACAAGAGGTTCACGTAGAAGGGTGTTTACATTAAGATTTGTTTTTATCTGCCATGGGAAGAAACTGGAATAGGTGGGAATTAATCTAAATCATGTTCCTTTTGTGGGCAGACACATGGCAAGACACTTTTATATGAGCTCATTTTAATCCAATCAAAGCCTATGGGATTGCATTTTCCCTTCCATGCAGATGACAGTATCAAAGTTGAAAGATGGCTGAGACCAGCAGATGATGTAATGGTTACATTGCTGGACTCTGGCATAGTCAACTATGGTTCGAGTCCTGGACCCGGCAACTTAAAACTCACACCAGACGTGTGTGCAAATGTGTCTAAGACGCTGAGAGGAGAATAAAGGAGAAGGGATTGCAGGGTGACCATCCCCTAGTGGGTGATTTCTTGCTTCCTGTCTTTCTGTCTCTCTGGTGAGCACATGCACCCTATAGCAATAATCTCTCAAAAAAAATGTTAAATGACATATCTGAGATTACATAAGGATGATGGGGAATAACTAGAATTAGATTCCAGTCTTTTCTGAATCAGAAGTAACTATCTTAATGCAAGCTAATGGAAAATAAAATCTTTCCAGAAAGTACACTCATAGTAAAATTCTGTAACTCAAAATCTTGGAAATAACATGGGAAAGGGAATCCATAAACCATAAAAGAGAAATGGAAAAATCTGAATGTCTTGTTTGCAAGGAATAAACTATCTATGGGGAGCAAAGCAAAGGGAGCTTGATTAAGACCATGGGCTACCCGCTATGGTTCCTTCCAGATGTTACACAGAGTACTTTAAAATTCTTCTCTTCCATCCATCCTTCCACAGCCATGCATTTTTTTTTTTATCTTTTTTTTGGGGGGGAGGGAGAGATTTTCACTGTAGTGTGCGTGCGCTCGCCAGACAGACAGAGAGAGACATAGAGACAGAAAGCGAGAAATCACCCCCCAGGGGGGATGGTCACGCCGCAATCCCTTCTCCTCCATTCTCCTCTCGGGATCTTGGGCACGCACG
>NW_006159729.1:264884-281032 GCF_000334495.1 Tupaia belangeri chinensis | reverse complement strand
ACACACACACACACACACACACACACACCACCAGAGATATAAATTCTCACCGTAGTCCTTTTCCTCCATTTCTCTTTCCCATCAGGAATTTGGCAGGTGCACACACATGCCTGTGTCTTTTTCAAGCCATCAGAACTGGCTTCTAATGCACATCGCTTAACCACGACTTTATGGGGAATATATTTTTACAAAAAAGGAAAAAAAAGCATTTTTATATTTCATCTAAAATTTTCTGCCAAATTACTTAAGTGAGCAAACCTATAATTATAATAATGGATTGAATTTCAAAGACTACTTGAATAGCTAAATATCTGGTTATCTTTGTAGAGTTAGTTTCTACCTTGGCATTGTTTTTGACATGCATGCATATGGGTGTGCACACAGGCACAGTTTTAGAAAAAGGGCTATGCATACTACCTTGGTAATTTCTGAAGTATACAGTTGCCACTGGGGTACACTCTAAACTCAGACTTAGTCAGGGCCATTTTGGTTCTGATCAGGCCAGGCTCTGAGTAAAATAAATCTACCACGTATATTAAAAAATAATAAATATACACTTAAGGATATCATTTTTTAGGCTTTATAGTGTGCCACATGCTGTGATATATCATTCAGTGTTTTCAAACTCCCACAAAGCAGGTGCTATTATTACTTGTTTTACAGAAAGAAACAGTGGCTTGGAGAAATGAAAGAGCATGTCCAAAGTTCACACAATTACAGGAGCAGAGAATGTGGCAAACTTTTGAAGAAACTCTGAGAAAAACATATTTGTACCAGGATTCAATTCTCTTTAGTCCGTATAAAGTAAGGCAGAACCAAGGAATCCTAGGAACATCCATATACAAATGAAAATGAAATCTCAGTTTCATTTGAACTTCAGTTTTTCCCAGAGAGAATTTCATGATGTATTTTTCATGAACAGAAACTGACTACTGCACTATTTTGTGTAAGAGCTATTACAATGGCAAAAATGAATACTTTTGTAATAGTTACCAATAAATTTAACATCAAATTGTTCTTGTAATAAATATTCATCACTGTATTTCATATGACAAATTTATCACAAGATTTTTTTTCTTTACTTTGTCAGAAGGTGCATGCACTTGACAGAGAGAGAGACAGAGACTGAGGGAAAGTGATAAAGCACCCCCATGAGGAATGGTCATATTGCAATCCCTTCTCCTCCATCTCTTCCTACTTTTGAGGTATTCGGTACACACATACTCTCCACATGTTTCTCAAGAATTTAAATCCAGGACTTGAACCATGCCAGTCCGCCATGTGGAATCTAGCCGTCTTAACCAACATTTCATTGAATAGCCAGTATTTCTTTTTTAATTGTCAGGGCATGCAAAAATACCAGAAAGAGGGTGTGAGGTGGAGAAAACAGAGAGGAAGATCCCCCAAAGGGATGTGGTTACACTGCAATCCTTTTTCCTCCATTTTCCATGCTGACAGGATATTCTCAGCATGCACATTCCTGTGCCTAGTGTATTTGTCAAGCCACTGGGGCCAAACGTGATCCATAGTTGGCCATATAAGACCTGGTTTCTAATGCACAGTTCTTCAACGCCGGTCTACCCGACTGTCCTGGTTTTTGTTTTTAATCCATTGCTCACCTTTTTTTATTATTATTATTTTTTGACATTAGACTGGTGCACTTCCCATAGATGAAAAGTACAATGCAATAAACTTGGAAGACTCATATTTATTCTACATTCTAGTAATGTTAGGAAATTTCTTAGAGTCCAATTGGAAGTATGTAAGTTTACTTTGTCTAAGTCTGTTTTTATATGTAGCAAACATGAATATTTGGAGGCAAATTAATCTACACTCTCTGATGTCAGTGCAGTGGCTATTCTCGGTGAGGAGTGGGGACTAGAGGGTAAAGAAGGAAACTTCCAGGTTACCATGGTGGTTATGCTCTTTCTATTGATCCGTTGTTGTTACATATGTGAGCTCAGTTTTAAAAAATTCATCCGGGCATAGTACTGATACACCGAAGTATTTTAATATGTGACTTTTTTTTGTATTTACATTAAATGTCAATCAAAAAGTCAAAAAACAATAGATGCAGAAAAACAAAAAGCATTTTTTAAATAATTTTGTGAATGATCATTTTGATAGATTATTTTTTAAAAAATGACTATGTGAATCACTAAAAGAGATCTAACAGCTCTGTTGACATGTAGCACTCAATAATTAACTCGAATTTTAAATATCATTGGTTTTTAAATCTGTACATGATTCAGTGTAACTTTCCAGATTCACTATTTGACCCCAGACCTTGCTGACCTCTGATAGTCTCGCATTAAAAACTAAATTAGTAACTTTAAGTTATTGAAATTATGTTTTAAAATCTTCAATTAGAAGTGAATAATAGTAGCTTTAAGTTCACTACACTGAGGATAGACCACATGGAGGAAGGCCAGGCCAACTTTATTTAAGGGCTTGAACTATTTCTAGCATAGATTCTATCTGTGCTACTCTCAGATTATCTCCAATACAGATCTCTCTTCTGAGAGTCAGAGCCCTGTATCTAACTGCCTCCCTCATCATTACACTTGAATTCCTTGCATTTGTAAAAAGATAACCATATGTCTTAGTCTGTTTTGTATTGTATATCAGAATACTACAGACTGGGTAATTTATAATGAAATGAAATGAAATGTATTTCTCACAGTTCTGGAGGCTGGGGAGTCCAATCTCAAGGTGCAAGCATCTGAAGAGTGCCTTTTTGTTGTGTCATCCCATCGTGCAAAGGGAAAAAAACACAGATGCAATAGAAGAGAGAAAAGGACAGAACCCAACCTTTCATCCAGAACCCACTTCCATGACAACAGCATTCATCCATTCATGATGGCAGAGATCTCATGACATTATCACCTCCTAAAGATCCCACCTCTCCACACTGTTTTTTTAGGAGTCAATTTCTGACACATGAACGTTGGGGACATATTCAAACCATAGCACCCTAAAATTTTCAATCTTTTCCCTCCCATAAACAACTTTTATTTTTTCTTCATTTTAGCAAAAATCACTCACCTCTTTTCAGGTGCTAATTCCAGCACAAACTTTTATACAAGTGCTAACTGCACTGCAGACATTTAGCATGATTCTTTTATTTCTTTTTTTTTTTTTTTAAGAATTATTTATTTATGGGGCTAGCAGGTGGTGTGGTAGTTAAGGGCTCTGGACTCCCAAATGGCTGACTGCAGTTCGAGTCCAAGACCTGGCAGCTTGCTTCCTTACTTTCTCTCTCTTTCTCTGTCTCCCTCTCTGATCAAATTAAAATAAATAAATAAATAGATAGAGTTAAAAAATATTAAAAAATATTTATTTATTTATTTTCATTTTTTTTAGTTTGACCAGAAAGAGACAGAGAAAGAGAGAGAGAGAAAGTGAGAAAGCAAGTCACCAAGTCCAGGACTCAAACTGAGGTCAGTCATGTGGGAGTCCAGCACCTTTAACCACCACACCACCTGCCGGCACCATTCTTTTCTCCTTTCCTGTCCCTGTATCACCGAATTCTTTAAGAATACCAAACAAGACTTCCCTCTTCTTTACATCTAGACTCTGCCTTCTTTGCATTTCTTGAACACTCCCAGTGAAATAGGAGACAAAACCTAAGAAACAGGGAGTCAGGACTTAAAGCCTGAAGAGGGAGCCACGGTGGTCAAGATTTTTCTAGGAACTACTAGCTCAGAAGGAACCCTCACAGCAGTGACTCAAAGATTATGCAGCATAATATTTAGCAACTTTGCCTTCTTCCAGGTCCCGCTGCATTCCAGAATAGAGACATGATCTTTAAGGCCCAAAGCTCTCAGACAATGACTCAAGCAAATATTGACCACAAAGTAATGATATCTGGACTGAAGCTCTCCAAAAACACTCTGCAATCTTTTACCAGAAGTATAATGTATACATGAGGAACCTACCATGTGATCCCCACAGGGACAGAACGTGAAAGTCTCTCCTGGCTAAGATAAAACCCCCTCACTTCAATTCCTCTCTGGCAGCCCGTTGGACTCCTCCCTACTTGATGGGACCTTGCTGTTCTTCCTCTTAATAAACTCTGCTTGTTATCCTCTCTGTCTGCATTTCTAATTCTTCATGTCAGAAAAGAAGTTGTATGGGTGTTGGGCTTGAAAACCCTACTATTCCCATGTCACAAGTTCTTTATCATTTTAGAATTTAACACACAAAACAATCCTTGGAAGTATTTTCTTTTCAGTCTGTGTAAGTTTGGCTTGTTCTTATCCTTTATAACTCAGGAAATATTTCATTAAGGAAAGATTCTTAGACCCAAATAAAAGATAATTTCCCTCCTCCCTCCAGCACTGCTATTCTTTCTCATAACAGGCTGACTTTTTCCCCATTAAAAATTAGTACAATTGTTAATAAATTTTAAATGTTTACTTGCCCAGTTCCCCGAATACCATTAGTCAATACGTCAGCCCATTCTCCAAACTAATATTTGCATACTATATGCAATTATATTATTCTGTTTCTTTGGAAAACCCTAACTGATACAATTATGGAGTTCCAAAACTGGTTCATTGTGAGTTTCAAGTGTGGCATTAAGGATTTTTACTCAGACTGGAGAAGCTATGGAGAGAAGGTTCTGTTCCTTTCAAAGAGAAAGCTAAGAAAATGTTTTGACTGAAAGGAACTGCTCTTTGTGCTGGCCACATTATGAAATAAAATCACTTTGGGGGCTGTTTGGAGTTCATAGAACATAGTGTTCACATGTAACAACTCCCTGGAAGATCAACAGTAGCTGCCTCCCTCTGGATGTCTAGACACGGTGTTATAGTCTACTCAGCGAGAAATAACAGGACATCCAGACATAGCCAAATTTATTGGAGTTTATTGATTAAGTCAGCGACATGGGGTGGGGGGGCAAGGAGGACTCAAGTCTCTCAAAATCCTGCATCCCTGAGTGCAAGGTGTAGGGATTTTCAAAAAACGCACAGTCATTTCTGGGATGATGAAATGATTCATGAGAGTAAGGTGCAGTGGGCTTGAATGGGGTAAAGGGTAGGGGGTAAGGTTTTCCAATTGTAAAAGCAAAGCAAGGGAAAGCTCATCACAGAAGCAGGAAAAAGCAGGTTAATCATCCCCAAGGACATGTCCTATCTCTACCTAAATATGATGGGATCTTAAAAGTCTTTATGGCTCCGGGCAAGGTCCAGTGACTGGACTTTATCTAACTAGAAAAAGTGGGGTTTAAAGACAATAGGAGTGTTAATTTACTCTGTTTTGCTCTTATGCACAAAAGAGAAGGCAAATTTCCAGTCACAGGAATCTAAGAGTTTATGATGGAGGTGCTCTTCCAAGATGGAGTTGCGCCTGCTTCAAATGGAAATAAGTGGGGTAATTAGAGGGAGCAATGGTGAAACTAATGTTTAACCTCTCTGTATGCTTACAGGTGCTGTAAAATACACTGGCCCCAAACACTGGTTTCTTTGAAAAATTAAAAATTAACTTGTAAATCCAGAGTTCACACTAACATATTGGGGAACAGTCGTGGTACATCAATTTCAAATGTAGTATTTTCTGTGATACGACTATCAGAGTGCTGAGAAATTTTAATAATGTTATTCATGAAATGGAACATAAAGGTATAGTAGTACATATATGTTGAATTATTAAAAGAGTTCTGATCATTTTATAGCCATTTTTGAAGTACTTAAAATTCATTTTTAGATGTAAGTAAAAAATGACAAAGAATTGCTAGCAGGGACTTTGTCTAATCCCAAGGGGAAAATATTAAAGTACCGATATTAAAATTTCATTTCTCTGTCATACCTTGTAATGCAAATGGCAAGGATGAATACTTTCATCTTACAAATAAAGATATAAGCCACAGAGAAGTTCAAGTTCCTTATCTAATGTAAACCAACTTGTCAGTGCAGGGGCTGAGGAACAAAGGACCCCCTGCTTCCTGAAACTGGTGACTTCCTCTCCACACTGAATTCCTCTATAAGAACTAGAACTGGGGGTGGGGGTGGGGAGACAACAGGCTGATGGAAATTCAGGAGCAGGGGATGTAGCAAAGAGTGTTGGATTTTCTGAAAGACCATTTACCGAGCATGTCATTTTCATAGATGTAGGAACACTGGAATGCAGGCTGCTTCCTACCGTCAACATCTGCTCCCTAATGACTTTACCTTCTCATGTGGTGTTAAACAAGTGGCTCTTTTATTGTGCAGTCTGTCAAAGTCTGAATTCCACATCAGTCATTATTTGATGAGAAAGACCAAAATGGCATTTCTACATCATTTCTTTCCAGGCACTAATTTCACTGACTTTATTGGAAAATAGATGTGCATCTTAGAATGATTCATAGTGGCAGTTAAAGAACCTACGATAGTTAAGCACCTACGGGAGAGAGTCAGGGTAGATTAGAGGCACTAGACTTTCTATCTAATTTGATTTGCTGTAATTAACAGGTCACCATGAGCGGGAACACAGAGTGTATTAGAAACTCGTGTGGAAGGAGCAGCTCCGGCATCTGTCCTGATGAAGATGTCTAAATGACTGTCTCCACAGCAGGAGGCCAAGCTTACTGCAGTAGAGTTCAGATGGCTGGTCTAGGGCAGTGGCTTTGAAACGTGAGCAGGAGAGTCGAGCGTTTTGAGGACATTCAAGTAATTCTGGGGGCTGGATGATATGAGTACTTATTTCTCATGATGGAAAAATAAAGATTTGAGGAATTCCCCCACGTCTATTTTTGTCTCCACTTTGAGAGCTTTTTCATTTCTAGGAACATACCTTAGTTTACCACGTATCTTTTCTATAATATTATATTATTCTTGAAACTGACGAAATTTCACAAATAAGGTATGTCTAGCTGACTGTTGAGTATTTATACCTTGAATTCATCCTATGATTAGTTTTCTTTTCCTATTATACCCAATAAGGGACGGTGGGCGGGTGGGACAGGGAATAGTTCTGATTCAAAGAGCAGAGGGTGCTCAGTCTGGCCGGCAGTTCGCAGACTATTATTTTATACAGGCTGAGTAATAAACAGCTAGGGTTGCCCCATCCCTCAAGAGGGCCACAGCCCAGTCATGAAATCTCCTTCAATACCAGCTTTCTTTATTTTCTTTCTCTTTTTCCTTCTTCTTTGTAAATAATCTGCCAGATTAATGAAAGAGAGGGAAGGTGAGAAAGTGCCCTTCCCCCTCCCTGCCATGGCTGTGGCCAAATCTAAAACCATTCTCCATTTCTTCCTCCTTTGTGGATTTTGGGCATGCATGCATATGCACCCAACGTGTTTCTCAAGATGCGAGGTCACGTGGGGTTCAGCCATATTGACTACTGCTCCACCCCTGGTACCATCTTTCTTTAAAGAAATTAGGGTTGTGAGCTGGAACCCAGGATCAGGATTCCAGTCTTAGGCTGGGGTTTCCATAAGGAAAGTGTCAGTAAAGAAAGCTTAAATTCTCAGGAAAGGAAAACAACTTGCTGAACCACTGCTCAAACAGATCCCTAAAACATAAGACAATGAAGATAACTTGAACACATGGTGGGCTATCCCATGTGGGACTGAGAGCATTTAAGATGAGGCTTAGGAGCCTGGTGGTCAATGTGCATCTCTGAACCAGCCCAGAGGCAGTCCAGGGCAATACATCCTGGCCCAGAGGAGCAAAAAGCACGACTCATCTCAAAACTTGCGATGGAAGTCGTCTGTTATAAAAGGTGCTGCAAGGGCCGAGGCTCAGGGAATGAATGAAGGAAGGGTTCTGTAATCACCTGGGAAAATTTTGAAAAAGATACCATAAAATTTCTCTGGAATCATAAAAGGCCTCATATCACCAAAGCAATACTGTGCAAAAAGAATATAGTAGAAGACATCTCCTTCCTGACCTCAAAATACATTACAAAGCTGTGTCAACAAAATCGCATGGTACCAGCACAAAAACAGACATGTACACAAATGGAACAGGATAAAGAACCCAGAAATATATCCCAAAACATACACATCCCATGTTTCTGAATTGGAAGAATTCATATAATCAAAATGTCCCTTCTACCTATATTAATTTAAAATTTTAACATAATTCTGGATAAAACTGTTGGTAGAAAACACGGGAGAAACTCTTGGAGACATCAGAATAAGTAAAGCTTTCTTAAATAAGGACCTCAAAGCACAGGAAATAATCCCAAAAATAGACAAGTGGGACTACATCAGGCTAAAAGGTTTCTGCATAGCAAAAGAAACCATAATTAGAGTGAGAAGAAATTCCTAAGAGTGGAAGAATATATTTGCAAACTATGCCTCAGGTAAAGGAATTATAACCAGAATATACTGGGAACTCAAGCAACTTAACTGCAAAAAAATTAATCAATCCAATAAAAAACGCTGAACAGAGAACTCATCAAGGAAGCCATAAGAACAGCAAAAAGCATATGAAAAAGTAAATGCTCAACAGCGCTTATCATAAAGGAAAATGCAAATTAAAACTACAATGAGATAGCATGTAACCCCAGTCCGAATGGCTAAGATTTAAAAAATAAAGAATGACAAGTGTTGGTGAGACTACAGAGAAAAGGGAACCCTCCTACGCTGTTGGTGGGAATGTAAATTAGTACAACCACTGTGGAGAACACTATGGAGGTTTTCTCAAAAACCTAAGAATGAACTGCCATATGACCCAACAATTCCACACCAGGGTATCCATCCAAAGGATAGAAAAACACTTGCACATCCATGTTTACTACAGCACTATTTCCAATGGCTGAGAGACAGAATCAAGCCAGATGTCCAAGAGCAGATGAATGGATTGAAAATAGTGGCACTTATACACTATAGAATACTAGGCAGCCATAGAAAGAATGGCATTCTGATGTATGATACAACATGAACAAATATGGCTGATTTGATGTTAACCCAGACTATGAACGAAGGCATTGTATGCCCTCCCACCACGATATATACCAAATGTCTTTACCCTATGGAAGAAACTGAAAGATTGGCAGGTATAATGGTAGGGAGGGCAACCATGATGCTGGAGAGAGCATGGGAAGGGTGGATAGTCAGGTAGATAGGAGGAGCTCAGGGGGGAAAACGACAAAAAAGAAGCATTTTTACAGACAAAAAAATGAGATGTTAACTATCGATAATGTATATGGTAATATCTTTGACTTGACTGATATGCATATTCATGCTGAGAAAAACAATTTTGCATACTGTAAAGGTGTACAGTAAGTAAAAGTAATAAAAATAAAATAGAAATAAATAAAATACATGCAGACATCTATTTTAATAAGATACATATCTAATCATTGTTAACATAAAATATGATCCACACAGGAAAAAAAAAAGCCCAGTTTTTCACTTGATCCTACTGACACTATGGATTATGATTTATATTGAAATACACACTGTATGAATGAAAATGGTTTAAGTTTGTAAAATTTTCATATGAAAAAGTAATCATCCATTCATTTATTTATTCAACATGAATGTATGTCTAATTTCTGAGTAGCTACTTTATGTCAGGCATTGAGGTTATTAACAAGATTGACACTTAGAGAAAGAGAGAGAAATATCAAGAGTTCTTTGGCCTTACTCATTTCTGAAATTATTTATTAAAAACAACTTGTAACAAATGAAATCATAGTGAACATAAATATTAATAATGGAAATAATTGTTAAGTAAATCATAATCTAAAAATGTCCCATGAGCCCTTTTTCTACAATAGTAAGATTAATATCTAACTATAAACCTTGTAATTTAAAATACAACCCTATAAATAAGAATAATGCATAATTTGGCTCTTGCACTTAGGAAGGACCGAAACATAAATTCCTTAGTCCATGTTTATAAGGCATTTAGCAGATTTAAAGTGTTGCTATTATTTGAAAAAATAAATATAAAGAAGAAACTGACATTGTCTCATGAGTTATTAATATCTTGACAGCAAAATTTAAAAGTCTATTTACGTGGGAGTAACAGGAAATCTCATTCATTACTAAGAAGCAAACAGAATAATGCAGATACCTCAGATGACTTTTAGGTAATTTCTCGTAAAATACAACACACACTTACACTAGAACTCAGCAATTTATTTTTTAGGTATGTACCCAAGTAAATTGAAAGTTTATGTTCTCTCAAAAGCCTGTGCATCACTGCTGTAGCAACCTGACTCACAATCACCAGAACAGCTGTTATCAGATGACAGGATTCACGATGGCCGTGTATCCGTACAGCGAGATACTTGCTATCAGAAGTAAAAGGAGTGAACTTTTAAGTCACACAACAACATAAATGAATTTTGAATGCATTTTTTATTAAAGAATTATTTGGAGGTCAGCAGGTGGTCTGGCGGTTAAGGCACTGGACACTCCCATATGGCCGACCATGATTGAGTCTAGAAACTGGTTGCTTGCTTTCTCACTTCCCTTCTCTCTGTGTGTCTGTCTTTCTCTGAGCAAATGAAAATAAATGAATAAATAAATAAAATTAAAATTCTGATTAAAATTTATGTATTCTGAATGAATAAATAAAATTAAAATTCTGATTAAAATGTATGTATTCTGAATGAATAAATAAAATTAAAATAAAATAAAATAAAATTCTTTGTTTAAGAAAGACCTATTTATTTACTTAATCCCATTTGTTGTTATTATTATTATTTAATTCAACCAAAGAAAGAGAAAGGGAAAGGGAGAAAGCAAGCCACCAGGTCCAGGACTCGAACCACAGCCATGGGGGAATCCAGCGCCTTTAACCACCATGCCACCTGCCAGCCCCCATGAGAAAAGCTAAACTCAAAGAGTAGCCCATGGTGTGATCCCATTGATATGACACTAAGAAAAAGCCAAAATGTCAGGGCAGAATACAGCAATTAGTGGGAAGGAAGGGGCTCATTGCAAAGGAACTACGCAGGAGAGCTTTAAGAGTGAAAACACTAGCCTGTGTGGCACTGTGGTGTTAGAAAACAGCTATACGCATGTATCAAAACTCATGGAAACATACATGACAAAAAATGAACCTTGCTATATGCAAATTTTTTAAAAAAGAAAAAAAGAAACAAAATGAAAGTATATCCTTGGGTGGAGTGTACACAGCAAGAAATGAGTGTAATTGCATTAAAAATGTCACTGAAGGGAGCTAGAAGACAGAAGACACATTAAGTCGCTCCGGAAATCAATACTTTGACTGGATACTGTGAGCCAAGAATCAAAGAAACACAAACACTGTGCCCAACTGGCAAATTCATTTCTTACAGGGATACAGGTTAATGATTCGAAATTATGATCACATGCATTCTAGTCTTGAACAAATGATTGAATGAATTATACATAATAGGGACTAGATTTCTTGAGGTCAGAGAGAAGTTATAATAAGCCAGCACAGCCAGAAAAGTGGGATGAACCTTACAGTGAGGGATTCTTTTTGGAAAGTCAGTATACCGTTTATCTTAGCATATCCAGATGAATACATCATGTAACACAAATATGAATGTACACATGGGTTGCTATTCACATATACATCTCTTAGCTTTCTGCCAAGGAGACTCAGAAGCAGGGAGGCAGTAACAATGAGTATGCCTAGTGCCCAGAACTTGGTTACTGAGTGACATCTTCCAATGAAAACAATCGGAACATTGGAGAAATGGTTGATTCCAGGGCTGGGACAGGGTACATGAGAGATGCCCTGCAATATCTTACGCTGGAACATAAGGAATACTTCACTGCCAACAAAAAGAAAAAACAAGAATTAGAAGGAGGAAAGGAGGAGGAACAAGAGAAGGAAGAGAGGAAGAGAACAAAAGGAAGAAGAAGAGAAGGAAGAGAAGAGGGACAGTTAAGACTCAGGCCTGACGGAGGCAAACTGAGAGACCCTTTAAATAATAACCCTGGAATACATTTTTTTAAAAAAATAATAATGATAGTGTTGTATTAGAACCCCCAAATTAAAAAAAAATGTCCATATGTATGTTGCTATAGATAAATGATTAAAAATCAAACAGATGAGACACTAGTACAAGTCTTCACAGAAAAATTCCAGATAACTTATGGAAACGTCACAGTCCCATTGGAGGGAGCTTCATTCCTTTCTTCTTGAGGGTGAGTTTGATTTAGTGATTCTCTACCAAAGAACAGCGTTTAGAAAGTTACAGTAAGAACTTTACAGTGGGAAAAACTGGCAGCTAGCATCTTAATCCAGTGAGAAAGTTAGCATCATATGTGACCGGTCGTGTCGTCTCTGTGTCTTATTTTCCCTGACTTTGTCGTGAGGACACATCATCTCTGTGGAATTCTTCAGAGTAATCTATACAGCATAGCTATGATAAAGAACCATGACATTCGAGTTGAGAGACAGCCTACAAAAATGTCTGCTTGCTTCTGCTCATAATTCTCAAGGTTGTAAAGTGAAGACAGACTGAGAAACTTTCATACTGTGAGAGACCAGGGAAACATGATGACTGACTTCAGTGTGGTACCCTGGATCAGATCATAGCACAGAAAAGGACATCCATGGGGAAACTTGTGAAATGCAGCGTCTGTAACTCACATAATAGTATTGTGCCAAGGCAATCGTTCAGTCTTGATCATTGATTTTGGTCTCGGTAATTATATCATGGCTACAAAAAATGCCAACATTGGGAAAACTAAGCGAAGAGATAGAAGTACTCTTTAGAATGTTTACAATTCTTCTGTAAATCTGAATTATTTAAAAATAAAAAGTTTAAACTTTTTAATTCTAATGTTCTTTTGTTAAAAAGTAAAAAAATATAGATAACTTGAAAAGCTTTGAATACACAGAATGAAATTTGTTGAGAGTTGATTATAATCCTGTATGTTTGGAGTTTCAACTTCAGTTTAGTATATATATATTAAATCTTCTAAAAACAGTAACTATAAATATTAAACAAAATTCTCCCTAATCTATATTATAATCTAATCTAATATTTTAACTTAAGAAGGGGAGTTAAGCAGAAAGCAATCAACCAACATCCAAATTTGTTATATAATATTGTAAACATCTTTTTCTTAAACATTCCCCAAAACTGGTATGTTTCATTTTCAAATAGTTGGCTCAGAAAACCTTTCTATTGAGCTAACACCAATATTAATTTCTTTTTTATCCATCATGACATTTCTGGTCTCTTATTTTGTAAAAAAATAAATAGAATTAAATAGCTATAGCTCTTGCATTTTTACGTCACAAGAGTAAGTAACCAAAGTCTTTCCCCCTTTGTTTGTAAAGAACACTGTCACCCTTTAAGCTGTAAAATTTTATATATTCCTCATAGTGCATTAGAATTGGAACTGAAAGTATTATATTCTAGATGGGAAATCACATTTCATATGCTGTGATGATGCTTTTCATTTTACTTATTGAGGCTTATGCCTAAAGTTGGACTTGTGTTCATCGAAATGTATATATCAGCTATGCTTGCTATGAAATTATTTAGATTAATTAAGATCTTTAGTGACTCAATAAAATGTGGGGGAAAAACAGTATAGAAAGCAAATATAGATACCAGAGACAGTGTGGGAGGAGAGTAGGAGATGGCAGAGGGTAAGAGATAGGGAATCAAGAATGAGGGAAAAAAGGCAAAACATACAGGAAACAAGAAATGGAGAATTATTTGTTGACTATAACATGTATGTTGATGTGCTTGATTGAGACAATTTACAGTGTACCCTGAATGGAAAATCTCATTTTGTATGTTGTAATGATGTACAGTGAATGAACGTAAATAAATAAATTTAAATTTAAAAAAGTATTATATCCAGCATGGTCTGATTAACAGAGATTTAAGATAAATCATAAATTTCTCATCTGCTTATTTTTATTCAATAGCAACCTAAATTCCTGTATGTCATCACACTATTGAAAAATATTGATGTTATATCCTCAGGTTACTTTTAAATGTATCTCTGCTAAGTATTTTTTTTAATAGTTTATTTTTTATTATAATTTTTTTTCCCACACAACACACAAATGAATTTTCCATCCAAAGTACACTGTGCATTGGTTCAATCAAGCATGTCAACATATATGTTCTCAGCAAATAATTTCCCAATTCTTGTGTCCTGCATACCTTGCCTTTTGTTTTACCATCCTAGATTCCCCATCCCGCTCCCTCTGTTATGACCCATCCTCCTCCCACATTGTCCCTGGCATCCACGATTGCCCTCCGTGCCTCCCCCCTCCCCAAATGATCTGTCAGTGAACTTAATTAGTCTAAATATATCCAATAGTTATCGCAGCTGACACATACCTATACATGAACTCAAGTCTGACTTTAGGCCTAAACCCCAGTGAGTAAAAAGAGCATATTATAAAGTAGAACCCAGCTGGGCCCATACCGCTCACTGCAGCCATCAAATATCCATTTTTTTTTAAATGGTACGAATAGTTTTACTATCTGGCTTCCTTAAGAATGGCAGAATAGTTCTTGTTTTCCCCTGAGGTAATGCAGGGCTGGTAGCTATCATCTTCTCAAGTTGCAAGTTCTTCAACCTTGTTTACGGCCTCCGGGACATCCAGCACCGGAAAGGCGAGCGGCTGCACAGGGGCGTTAGCCGGCCCCCCCGCCTCCCGCTGCAGGGCCCCCGGAGTTGGGGCCAGGCCGTTCCCGGCTTAAGATCCCGGCTGCGGAGCCCTTTTGATCCCATACATTAGAATGTGTTTTTCTAAACTGAACAAAGGGTTCCAGTTATTGTTATTATACAGTTAGTTGTAAGAGTTACAATATTGTTTCTGCCCAAACTACTGTGCATTCTCATACTCTTTTCTTCTTATGATCCATAGAGGTTTAACGTCATCAATGCCCTTGTCCATATTACTGATGAAAGCAATAAGTGTGGATGAAAGAATTACAAAATAATACTTAGAAATTCTCCTCCACCTTAAATTTTATTATACTAGAGTTCATAAGAATGAACCTGTCTAATGATTAATACAGCATAGGTGAATCTGCCTAGTTCGCAAATTTAAGAAAAATTTATTTCCAATCTTTTGGTGAAACTTAATGTAATTTGTCTACCAAAAATGTGTTTGTTTAGTATTGACTATGGACTTACAAACATAAATTACACATACTTTGTGTTAGAGAATCCATGCTTCTTTCTAGTTATGAAAGGTGTGTGCGAGTGTGTATATATGTGTGTATGAATAATGCAAACAGAATAACTAAACAGAATATTTATCATGGAGTACACAAAATCTACTGGTCTATAATCTATGCAATCTAGGTTCTACTTTATAAAGTATATAGTAACTAATTTTGTCTTTTTAGGCTCAAATGTCTTTTATGTCACCTATTATTTTTCAAGATCATGGACATTACATTCCTATGGTACATTATTTTCTATACCTTATAAAACACACTGAGGAGCCTTAAAATTTTTCAAAATGAACATATACACATTGTATAGAGAATAAGAGGTATAATAGAGATATAGAGCTTACAGGCAGGTTACATATAGATATCTGTTATACAGAGACAGATCATGGTTCTGAGCTGAATTATGTCCTTCCTAAATTCTTATGTTGAAGATCAACTTCCAGGACCTCACAGTGAGTGCATGTAGGTATAAGGTCTTTAGAGAGGTAGGTAGATTGAAATTAGTTCGTTAGGGTGAACCCTAATCCATTTTGACTAGTGCTCTTTTATCAGGAGGACATTAGGACACAGACACACATGGTAGATTACGAAGAGTGGGAGGTAAATGGTCCTTCGCAAGGCAAGGAGGAAGGCCTCTGAAGACACCAACCATGCAGACACTTTGATCTCAGACTTTCAGCCTCCAGAATTGTGAGAAAACAGATTTCTGTTGTTAAAACCATGTAGTCTGTGGTACTCTGTTACAACAGCCATAGCAAAGGCATATAATTAAACATAAAATTAGGGCCATTAGGTAGCATGGAGCTTAAGGCACTGGATCCCACATGGCCAACTCCATGGTTATAGTCCTAGACCTGAGGGCCTGTGTGTGCATGGCCAAAATCCCAAGGAAAATGGAGGAGGAGAGATTTCATTTGGCCATCTTCCATAGGGGATGACGTCTCACTTTCCCTTTGTTTCTGTGTCTGTCTCTCTCTCTCTCTCTCCAATGAATGGATAATCTATGGCAAAAATAAATAAATAAATAAATAAATAAATAAATAAATAAA
>NW_006159729.1:244660-264270 GCF_000334495.1 Tupaia belangeri chinensis | reverse complement strand
TTTTTGGGGGAACTTGGCTTTATTTTCAATCTATTTTTCAAAGTGTTGGCTATAAATTGCTTATTACTTAAAGCAATGAAAACAAAAGAATGATTTTATTGTTTTATTGTATTCTTTATATTGTAATTTTGTATTTTAACTTGTCCTTTCTTTTTCACCGACATCCTCTACCTTTTATCAATGTTTAATGCTGCAGCAATGCAAATATTATTTTACACCTCCTTTGCAGGATAATTTTGTGTTTAAACTCAGAGCTGAAAATGAATATGCCATCACCCATATCAAGACATATCCTCGTGACATCGGGGTCATCAAAGATTCATAAGAACTTTAGACAACTAATCTTGTGACAGCCCCTTAGGCTACTTTTTTCAGAAGTGGTTTAATACCCATAACCTTTTTGTTTATTTTGTCTACCTCAGATGTCCAGGCATGTCTGATATTTTTATTTATGGCTTATTTTTCTTGTAGATGAAAAGGGAAGGTTGATTCATTCAGACTAGCATGAAGTTATTCTCTGATGATCAGCAAAGATTAACCTCAGGCTTTTTATTACCCTGAGTTGCCCTTGAATAGCATCTTGACTATAATCATGAACTAGAGGTTATTTGAACTTAAAACTATAGTTAAAACAAATCTATACATGATGTTCTGTGGAGTGTGTAATTAATTAAAGCATCAGTGGTAAAAGAGAGCCCTTTTATATTCGCTAACACAAGTAAAAAGTGAGCTGGTAGTGATAGCGCTACCATTCCTGGAAATGGTGACCATCGATACGAGAGGCTCTACATTAGCTCTTCGCAGGGAGTATTTTTCAGTTCTTTGAATACTGAGGGCATATAACCAGAATAAGAATATTTTCCTTTACTTAATTTTATATTATATTTATATATATATAAATCTTATATTATTATAAGACATATTTATACAACAGTGTATTACATATTATATATAATTATACAATTACACATTGTATATAATAGTATAGTACATATAAATAATATTACATATTATGATTACATCATATAATAACATTATTTATATTTATATATATATATGTGTGTGTGTGTGTGTGTGTGTGTGTGTGTGTGTAATGCATAGTATATACGTATATATATCAGGAAAATCATCCTCGAAGTTAACAAATACAATTATCGGTGACTGAAAATAATTCACCTCTATGGCAAAAGTCACATGTAACAGAAAGAGGATTTGCACTTCACTCTCACCAATTGAAAATCTTGAATTTAACCTACTTGCCAAGGTTAAATAAGAATAACACTTTAGAGTTATTCTCTCTTTGTGAATCTTCCATCCAAGAAGAAGGTATTCAATATCAATACATATTTTATGCCACTACTTCCTGGACAAACTCCTTGAACCAGATATGTGTCCCGTCTCTGTGTCTGGATTTCCTTTCCGTAATGACTTCTCAGTCATTGATTTTGAGAAGTATCTCTTGATTTTGATGGAAATGGGGTGATCTTGAAAGGACTAGTAGTTGGGTTTGCTCTGTGGCTGATGGTTGAGACATCTGCATCCAAGAGGGCTGACCATGTTTGAGTTTTGGACTTGATAGACTGAGAAACACACCAGGCACGTGTGTGTGCATGCCTACCATGCTAACAGGGTATAAAAATAGAGGAAAAAGGATTACAGTATGACCATACCCACTGGGGAATGTTTTCTCCTTTTCCCTCTCCCTGTCTCTCTGGTGAGCAGTAGTGCTCTTTGGCAATAATAACATGCTATGCATGAAATTAAATTTCAAAAATTTAAATAATTGAACATAAATTAATAGTGAATATTTTATTTATATTATATATAAATATATAGATATAATCGATATGTAAGAAGCTTAATATAACATCCATTATCTTTATTTTATGCTTCTATTTCTGTTTCTAGGTATAAAAACTTCTCCTCTTCTGTGAAGAAATAGAAGAAGAACATAAAAATGCAGGACCTCAGAGCCAGATGATGGCACGGTGGTTAAGGTTCTGGACTCCCACAGGGCTGACCATGGTTTGAGTCCCTGACCTGGTGGCTTACTTTCTCACTTTTACTCTCTCTCATCAAATTAAAAAATAATCACAATAGTAAATTTACATCAAATAATTCTGAAAAAAAAAAACACAGAATGAAGGACATGACAAAGATTCTGAACTCAGAGAGTTTTCTCCAGACCCATTAACTGAATAATGAAGAGATAGCCAGTCTTCTGGGACAAAAGATCTCTCAACTGTAGCAAACACATACTTTGACTTCTGCAGTCTTTTCCCCAAAGAGGTCAAAGAACATCACTGGGTTTGGTGATACTGGGAGAACCAAAGAATCATCATGGAAACAGTTAATAATTTATTATTATTATTATCATTATTATTATTATTATTATTAATTTGCTATAGGGAACACATGCTCACGAGAAAGAGAGAGAGAGAGAGAGAAGAAGTGAGAAAGTAAGCTGCCAGGTCTAGGACTTGAACAGTTATTGGCCTTGTGGGAGTCCAGTGCCTCACCTACCATGCCACCTGCTGGCCTTGGAAACAGGAAATAAATGGCTAAAGTCTGGCTCTTCTTGGGTCAACTGGAGTTGAGAACTCATCCAGTTTTCATTTGTCTTGTCTCAAATTGTATAACCAAATATGATATATACTTGTTGGTCACAATAATCCCCATATTAGGGTTTTTAACTATGTGATAAAAGCTATTGTAGTGGGTTATGTCAAGTGGAAAGCTGTAAAACTGTGCCCCCACCAAGAAAGTAAATTAAAGTCATTGCATCTCAACGTGGGTAGAGATTAATAGTGCCAGTAAACCCTAAAAGACACAGGAGTTGTGAACCTATTTTATCTTCATTCATTTCACTATTATTGCTCCTAAAACCTGAGATGGGTTCTGGAATTGTTGTATAATAAATACCATGTTTTTGACCAAGTGGTAATCCTGTTTACATCTTTTCCCATACATTATCTCATTTCTCAAGTATAAGGCAGGTGGCCACTGATTTTGTAAATGCTTTATTTTTCACTCATCAAAAAAGATCAGAAAGAGTTTGCAATTGTGTGGGATTGGCAGGATTATGCTAAATGACCTGACTGCCTGGGAGAATACTGTCCTAAGAGATCTGTAGTTTCCCTAGATGTGTAGAGCATCACACTGATCCTTACCGCAAGGACGGGAAAACTACCACTTGAGGGTCAAATCTGGCCCCTGTCTCTTTTTATTTAAAAGAAAAAAATTATTGGAGAACAGCCACATGCCTCATTTGTGTTTGTCTATAGCTGCTTTTGCACTGGAAAGGACAAGTTGGGTACTTATAGCAGACACTTCATGGAGACTGCAATATTGACTGGCTCACATTTTAGAGAAGTTTTCCAGCACATTCCCTATATTTATAACATCGTGCTAAAGAGATGGAATGAGTATCAGGTGGTTAGAAAGTTGGAGGCATTAATAAGATACAGTACTCCAAAGAATAAGAGTAGAATCCTATGAAATGTAAGGACTTGTCACTTCAGAAAGGGTTTCAAAGATCTAGTGGACATGTGAATGCCGGGATATGCCTTCCAAAGTAAAAGGATCAACATCTTCTACCACCAAGAAGGAAGTGCTATGTCTGAGATGTTAGTCACCTTGCGTTACAACGGCACAGTGTTCTGTATTTGGGAATACTGTCCCAATCTATGAACCAGGTGACGGGGGAGGTTGCCAGCTTTGAGTGATGCCTAGAACAGGAATGACTATTAGCAGGCCCTGCCTGCAGGGCAAGCAGCCTTGTCATTGAAATCACAGGATTCAGCAGACCTGATGGTGGTCAAAGTTTTGGGGGTGGGAAAGCTGCAGTGTAATTCTTATGGCAAGTCCCCATAAAAAAGTCACCACCTAGGACACAAGATTGTGGAGGAAGTCTTTGCCCTCTGCAATAGAAAATTCTGTGCATTTTGAGAAACAGGTCCTGGCATTTTATGTGAAGCTAATAGACATAGAATGCTTAATGCAGCTGTATAAATAGAGCCCTATCTCCATACAGACAGAATAACCTCCTAAAGAAAGAGCTGATGTTGGGACCAGCAGTTGGCGTAATGGCTATGTCGCTGAACTCCCATGTAGTCAACTGCAGTTCGAGTCCCAGAGCAGGTGGCTTAAAGCTCACGCCGGGCGAGCGTGCGTGCGTGCGTGCGTGCCTAAGATCCCAAGAGGAGAAAGGAGGAGAAGAGATTGCAGCGTGGCCATCCCCCCTGAGGGGTGATTTCTTGCTTTCTGTCTCTCTGTCTCTCTCTGTCTGGTGAGCACACGCACACTATAGCCAAAACCTCTCCCCCCAACCAAAAAAAAAAGGAAAGAAAAGAAATAGCTGATGTACTAGTGAGAAAATAATACTCTGAAGAAACATGAGCCTCTCCTCAAGCTATAGTATTGGGTTGTTAAAAAAAAAAAATCATGACTCATTTTTGCATAGAAAAATATAGAAAAAATATGTCATGATTTTTCCGACAGCCCAATATACACATTAAGTCTATATGGTACTATGATAACCAGTAGGATAAACATTTGGATCCAAGAAACAAAGGACAGCACCAAGAATGGCTCTAGTTACCATCAATCCCATTGACCCACTGGAAGATTGTGTTTCTCATCTTTCCCACTCTGAGCTCTGTAGCAATGAAGTACTGGGTCTCACATTGCTATCAGCGCAGTGAAGATTTTACTGATGACAGGCTATTACTGTCACAAGGGTCCTTTGGATTCCTCATATCCAGGATCAGGCAAGAAAAGGAATCATCTTGCTGACAGAAATAATGAATCTTGCTTTTATGCAGTGAGATTTAGGAGGGACATGCGGAGAGCCCACGGGATGTTCTTGCTGCCCTGGTGCTCATTTGCCCCATTTCAGCACGAGCACAGAAACAGGGGTACGTTCTCCTTCTCCCTCTTTACTTCTCTTTGCAGCAAGCATATGCTCCTTCTGTCAATTAAAAAAACTGAAAAGAAACAAAAAACTATTTGTATGCATGGAACTATAGGAAGGTCTTAATAACATAGAGTTGAGCAAAAACTTGGGATAGAGGAAGGAAAGTGCCATTTAAAATATTTAATTAATTAATTTATTCATTTCTGCTATGAGGCACCTGTGCTCAAGAGAGAGAGAGAGAGAGAGAGAGAGATCATCTCCCAGGAAGGATGACTATGTCTCAATCCCTTCTCTATCATTCTCCTCTCAGGATTTTGGGCACACACACACATACACCCGTTATGTTTCTCAAGCCACTGGGTCTGGAACTGGAACCATGAAGTCAGCCATATGGGATCCTGTACTTTAACCATCATGCCACCAGTAGGTGACAGTGACACCAGTAAGTGACAGTTAACTAAATTTAAAATACATATGTATAAACCATAAGACATGTGCCAAGAGAAAAGATCTACATAAAAGGGGTATATCAAACCATTCAATGCTTACCTACTAAAGGGAAAGGATTTATGGTTTAGAGAATGGTATTCAAGGAAAAATGCAAATTAATCAAACAAAAGAGCAGCTCTTCACAGATCGATGATGGGTACACCTATCACAGAGGGATGTGATCATCTCAACTTTGACCATGTGTTTTTTTTGTTTTTGTTTTTGTTTTTGTTTGAGAGGTTTTCGCTATAGGGCACGTGCGCTCGCCAGACAGAGAGAGACATAGAGACAGAAAGAGAGAAATCACCCCCCAGGAGGAATGGTCACGCCATAATCCCTTCTCCTCCATTCTCCTCTCGGGATCTTGGGCATGCACGCACACGCGCCCGGTGTGAGTTTTAAGCCACCAGGCCTGCAACTCAAACTGCAGTCGACTACATGGGAGTCCAGCGACATAGCCATTACGCTAACTGCTGGTTCCCAACCATGTGTTTTCAGAAAGAAAACAAAATGCAATACAACTAAATCATGTGTGGAGCTATTCAAGCTCCTTAGCACACTTCAGATTCATTGTTATATTCACAATGATATATAAATTCACATTCACCCAACTTGATGATGAATATGCGGTAAGCTAGTGTTCACCTACTCCTCTTTCAGTAAATGTAAACTTTGTTTAGTTGGTACTTGTAATGTTAATTTTTAAAATTCTATAAAGGATTTCATTTTTGAAAATAGTGTTGAATAGAACACTTTTCTAGGTTCACTAACAAAATAAACATATTTGTTTCCAATAAGAATATACAAAAATTGGAACCAGCGGATAGTGTAGCAGTTATGTTACTGGACTCTCACATGGCTGACTCTGGATTAAGCCCCAGACCCAGTGGCTTGAAAATCGTGCCAGGCTCTTGTGCGTGCATGCCCACGATCTCAGAGGAGCATGGATAAGAAGGGATTAGAGCATGGCTATCCCTACCTAGAGGGTGATTTCTCACTTTTTCTCTTACTATCTCTCTCTCTCTCTCTCTCTCTCTCTCTCTCTCTCTCTCATGAGTACATGCACCCTAAGGCAAAACCCTTAAAAAGAAAAAGACTATGCAAAAAAATGAGTTTAGTCATTTTAGCACCTGATTTGGAAAATAATAGTATATATTTAACATATCCTTGAATATTAAGATATATTTGAGATTGTTCATCTGAATTCTTTTTGTGGTATCAAACTGAAGGCAAACCAGGAATACACAGGAAAATATGAGGGAAAAGTTTATAATTACATAGTATTATTAGGTTTCTCCAGAGAAATACAGCTAATAGGAAAAAAATAAAATCTATACACATATAGAAATTGGCTCATGTAATTATGGAGGCTGAAAACTTCCAAGGTGGAGCGCTTGAAAAATAGTGGTTGAATTCCACCTCAGGTCTAAAGGAGAGAGAACCAGGAGAGCCAATAGTGTAAGTTCCAGTCTGAGGACAGGACAAGACTGATGTCTCAGCTCAAGATTCAGGTATGCAAAGTTCTCTGTTTTCAGTGTTTTTGTTCTAGTTAGGTCTTTGATTGATTAAAACCCACTCACATTAAGGAGGGCAATCTGCTGTTTTTGTCTATAGGTTCAAATGTTAATCTCATGCAGAATCACCATCACAGGCATACCTGGAATAATGTTGGACCAAATATCTGGGCACCCTATGGCTCAGTCAAGTTGTCACATAAAGTTAAGCATCATATATTCAGTATTTGGAAATATACATTTCTTTGTATAGAAAGTGCACTGCTAGATTTGGAATGGAGAGAAACTTGTATAGAGCAGCCCCATAGAACAACGGTGAAGCATAGTGCATCAATAGATGGATGCCATATGACCATTTGCAGTTCAAATATTGGGCTCAGTGACTTGAAAACTACTGTATGTGAGTGTGTGTGTATGTATGCAAGCCCCAAATTCTAAGACAGTGAAGGAAAACAGGATCGCACTGTCACTATGTTCCTTCAGGGAATGTTCTCTCTCTCTCTTTCTCAGGTGAGTGCACCTACTTTCAGGTAAGAAGAATAAAAAGAAAAAGAGAGAGAGAAACTTTCAGATATGTGTATGAAATAATTTAAATATTCATCAGGAGGACAACAGATGACTACGTTAAGATACATCATACCATGGACTATTTTAGGCAGTAGAAATGAATAAATGTATTACCTTAATCGGCATGGATGAACTTCAACTATAAATATTGAGAGAAATAAGAAAGGCACAATATAAAGTATACAGTATGCTTCCAACTTAAAAAAGAAATATCAAAACTGGCAAAATTACACACACAAAGAGAGGGAGAACTCTGTGGGAGATAAAGTGAGAGAGGAAAGAATATAAACATAAAACAGATTTACCAACAAAATAGGAAAAAACTTTCTTCTGTGGGAAAGGGAAGGAGAAGATGCAAACTAGGACAAAAACAGGGCCGTACATAGAGTGTAGTAATATGATGTTTCTCAACCTGAATGTCAGGAACATGGTATCCTTTTTATTACACTTTAATAAATGCATCTGTGTTTTATAGGCCTTTATGAGCCTGCCCTACCTTATATAATGCATTTACAGAATAGCTTTTGGAATACCACATTAGGTTATTCATGGGGCCTTTTAGAATCCAAACTTGTTAGAAGTTCCATGTAATATTTATCTCCTTACCTGTAAGGTAAGGTAAAGTAAATCGAAGTGTTGCTCCATGCAATCCATTCACTAATCAGAATGAAATTAAGTTTCAATGGAAGGTGTATGTTATTCAGTGTCACAACCAAACCCTCAAGTAACTATTTGTGGTCTCATCCATCTGGTCTACTGAAAGATTAAAAACAAAACAAAACAAAACTAGGACAGTGAGTTCTTCCATGCTGTCCCCTCCAGCCCAAACAACCAGAACTTAAATGACATGATTCCTCTCATCCTTACTACTGCAACACATTGTGTCCTTTCCACATTCATGATGCTGAAACATTACATCTCACACAGAAGCATACATAGGACTTGTATGGCTTTCCTCTGAAACGCAGGCATAAGTCATGACTCACCAGTGGTTAGAACATGGTGCAGACTCATTTACTTATTTATTTACATATTACATTTAATCACATATATCTTTACAGAGTATGACTTCTTTCCTGCACAATTTCTGTGCATATCAGTCAAGATAAAGACATTACTATCCACATCAGTAGCAGCAAATAGCTTTTCATTTGTTTTGTCAGTTAAGCGTAGTGTTTTTTCTTTCTTCCCATTGCTCTCCCTCTCTCCATAACCCACCCACAAAATATCCCATCCTTACTATCTCTAGTATCTACCGTTGCCCTCCCTGCTACTATACTGTCCAAACGTTAAGTTTCTGCCATAGAGAGCAGATAATTGGTATATATTGGGTGGGGACATACAAAGTCTGTCTTTCATAGTCTGACTTGCTTCACTTAACTTGAAGTCTTCCATATTGGTGCACTTTGTATCAAATGTCAGGGTTTCTTTTTTTTTTTTTTTTTTTTTTTATGGCTAAGTCGCATTCCATAGAGTACATATGCCACATGTTTTCAATCCAATCGTCTATCTATTTTTCGACATTTGGGTTGATACCATGTCCTAGCAATTGTAGATGATGCAATGTGGACACATTTTTGAGGAGAGGGGTAGGTCTGTGCTTCACCATTTTTTCTAGCTTCACTTCAAAATCCAGGTGGATGCCTTCTCACAAGGACTTTCAGGGCTACTTTAAAGAAAATTACTGAAGGACCCACAGATGGTGTAATGGTTATGTAATTGGACTCTCACACTGCTGGCCATGGTTCAAGTCCTGGACCAGGAAGCTTAAAACTCATGCAGGAATTGTGTGTGTGTGTGTGTGTGTGTGTGTGTGCACCTAAGATCCTGAGAGGAGAATGAAGGAGAAGGGATTATAGCATAGCCATCCCACCTGGGGGTGGTTTCTCATTTTCTCTGTAGCTCCAGGGGGTGTACATGCTCTATTATAAAAATCTCTCTAAAAGAAAAGACCATTATTGAACATGGGTCACACATACACAAACACAAGCAATTATTTGCTATAGACATTTATTAGAGATGGTTCACTGGTACCAGTGGAATGTCAACTGACACCTGATATGTTCAGAAATACAGACTTTTCTTTTTAAACAAAAATGACTTGCAAAAGGCAATATTTGATATTACATATGTATATACATAAAAATTTTATAATACATATTTTTTTCTTTTTTTGAGAGATTTTTTTTTCTATAGGGTGCATGCACTTGTCAGAAGGACACAGGGGAATAGACAGAAAGCGAGAAATCATCCCCCAAGGGGATAGTCATGTGGCAATCCCTTCTCCTCCATTCTCCTCTCAGGATTTTGGGCACATATGCACACATGCCCAGCCTGAGTTTCAAGCAGCCTGATCCTGGACTCAAACTATGGTCGACCACATAGGAGTACAGTGCTTTCACTACTACATCTCCTACTGGCCCCTGTAATGTGTATATTTAATTATACATTTATTTTGTTACACGCTTTTGAAAAAGTCTCTGGAGTGATTTTATAAACAGTTAATATAAAGGTAAACATGTCTCAGTCACAGGATATATTTATAAATCTCTAAGTAAATATTAATATAAAGGTCTATTATAAACTTATCATCTTAAGATTGTAGAACATTAAAAAAACAACTATTTATTTGCCAGATGGCTTTGAATCAGGCCTACCAGTTTGGGGCACTCTTCCACTGAGAGGCAACGTCTGTTGTTACTTGCACAACAAAACATGGCAGAAGTGACATTGGCATGTTGCAGTCTGGTCCTGTAGAACTTGACAGCTTCTACTTTCTCTCCCTTGATATAGTTCTTCGAATCTCAGTAACCAAGCTAAGAAGAACTACCGTTGCCCTCCCTGCTACTATACTGTCCAAACGTTAAGTTTCTGCCATAGAGAGCAGATAATTGGTATATATTGGGTGGGGACATACAAAGTCTGTCTTTCATAGTCTGACTTGCTTCACTTAACTTGAAGTCTTCCATATTGGTGCACTTTGTATCAAATGTCAGGGTTTCTTTTTTTTTTTTTTTTATGGCAAAGTCCCATTCCCTAAGGTCACATTCCCCCTTTTTCGACATTTGGGTTGATACCATGTCCTAGCAATTGTAGATGATGCAATGTGGACACATTTTTGAGGAGAGGGGTAGGTCTGTGCTTCACCATTTTTTCTAGCTTCACTTCAAAATCCAGGTGGATGCCTTCTCACAAGGACTTTCAGGGCTACTTTAAAGAAAATTACTGAAGGACCCACAGATGGTGTAATGGTTATGTAATTGGACTCTCACACTGCTGGCCATGGTTCAAGTCCTGGACCAGGAAGCTTAAAACTCATGCAGGAATTGTGTGTGTGTGTGTGTGTGTGTGTGTGTGTGTGTGCACCTAAGATCCTGAGAGGAGAATGAAGGAGAAGGGATTATAGCGTAGCCATCCCACCTGGGGGTGGTTTCTCATTTTCTCTGTAGCTCCAGGGGGTGTACATGCTCTATTATAAAAATCTCTCTAAAAGAAAAGACCATTATTGAACATGGGTCACACATACACAAACACAAGCAATTATTTGCTATAGACATTTATTAGAGATGGTTCACTGGTACCAGTGGAATGTCAACTGACACCTGATATGTTCAGAAATACAGACTTTTCTTTTTAAACAAAAATGACTTGCAAAAGGCAATATTTGATATTACATATGTATATACATAAAAATTTTATAATACATATTTTTTTCTTTTTTTGAGAGATTTTTTTTTCTATAGGGTGCATGCACTTGTCAGAAGGACACAGGGGAATAGACAGAAAGCGAGAAATCATCCCCCAAGGGGATAGTCATGTGGCAATCCCTTCTCCTCCATTCTCCTCTCAGGATTTTGGGCACATATGCACACATGCCCAGCCTGAGTTTCAAGCAGCCTGATCCTGGACTCAAACTATGGTCGACCACATAGGAGTACAGTGCTTTCACTACTACATCTCCTACTGGCCCCTGTAATGTGTATATTTAATTATACATTTATTTTGTTACACGCTTTTGAAAAAGTCTCTGGAGTGATTTTATAAACAGTTAATATAAAGGTAAACATGTCTCAGTCACAGGATATATTTATAAATCTCTAAGTAAATATTAATATAAAGGTCTATTATAAACTTATCATCTTAAGATTGTAGAACATTAAAAAAACAACTATTTATTTGCCAGATGGCTTTGAATCAGGCCTACCAGTTTGGGGCACTCTTCCACTGAGAGGCAACGTCTGTTGTTACTTGCACAACAAAACATGGCAGAAGTGACATTGGCATGTTGCAGTCTGGTCCTGTAGAACTTGACAGCTTCTACTTTCTCTCCCTTGATATAGTTCTTCGAATCTCAGTAACCAAGCTAAGAAGAACCCCAAACTCCTGGGGAGAAAGCCAGCTGGGATTGAGAGTGGTGTCATTCTACACAAATATGCCCTTTCCCCAGAGTTTTATTCTCTGCACTATAGTCCTTGTGCTTGAATCAAAACTCAAAATGGCTAGAATAGTATGCTAACTTATTTATTCATTTCTCTTGTAGGATCTGACATAGTAATTGACATCATCTTCCAGCCTGTCATGAAAACCAGAAACCCTGGAGAAGTTCTTAACAACTTCTCATTCACGTTGGTCATCCAGTGAGCCACAGAACTGTGTAGATCTGTAAACTCTTCTATATAACTCATTTTTTTTCTTTTCCTGCTCTCTCCATTTTTTAGTCTTTATCCTCATCATTCTGTGATTACTTTTTAAAAATAACTTTTCTCTTTCTTACTGATTTTTAGAATGAAGACCTGTTAGATTCATTTCCATTATTAGCATTCTTTCAGGTTCATGTAACTCTTTAGGGATAACAGCCCAATATTTTTAGAATAGCAATATAAAGTAAGAAGAATCAAAGATAAAAAGTTTTATTCTAGGTTACAGAAAAGATTAGATCTTGGCCCTGTCAAAATGAATGGAGCTGATGAATGATGAACACTCTGAGGACATAAAATTGTAAAGAAGAAAAATAAATCCTAAATAAACCAAAGTATAAATGACAGCACTAATAATGCCCATTAAGTAGCAACCATAGTTTCAGATAGCCTTTTATTTAGCAGAACACTTTGATGGACCAGTTCTTTGTGAAGAATTATACCGCAGAGCCTAATGCAAAGATTAATAAGCAGACTACTTTTCAGATATCTTCTTTTCTTTTTCCTTATTTATTTATTTATTTATTTTTTGAGAGAGATATTTGCTATAGGGTTTGTGTGCTCGCCTGGGAGACAGAGATAGACAAAAAGACAGAAAGTGAGAAATCACCTCCCTGGGTGGGAGGAGAGTGGCCACACCACAATTTCCTTTCCTTCATTCTCCTCTTGGGACTTTGGGCACTCACACACATGTACCCAGCGTGAGTTTCAAGCTGCCAGGTCCAGGACTAGAGCCATAGTCGGCCATGTGGGAGTCTAGTGCCTCAACTGCTGTACCACTTGCTGGTCCCAGAAATCATATTTCCAGTAGCTGCCCTTAATGGTATCTGGTAATCAGGAGAGGAAGGTTAGATGATAAAGTAAGATCCAGCCACAATGGCACAGTCAGTACTGACACTGGAGCCAAATCTCAGGTCGCCCTGAAGACACCAGATGCACTTGTGCTCACCCATGAGTCTCACTAGCTGGAAGGCTAGAGGATCGCAGCAGAGCAAGACCTTGCCAAGGGTACTGCTCTCTCCCCCATGAAATAAATGAATAAAAATAAGTAACAACAACAAAAAGAAATAAATGCAGTGCATATTTCCTGTGAGGTACCTGTGGAATTGTCCGCAGGAACTGAAAAACTTAGCATTGTGGTTTTTCAGCAAAAGTTTTGGCAACTACATCTGGCAAAGTGTATTATTTTGTTTTCATTTTTGTTTGTTTGTTTGCTTCTTTTCCTACACATGTTGGCTTAAGTCCTAAGAAGTCTGGGTTATTACCATTCAAGGAAGATTTTTGAGTGGTTTATCGTCTACCAAAAAAATAACTGTTGGGAAGCTAGAAACTTTCAGAAAACTCTAAAACAGTATATCTGTAGAGTTTAAGTTCTTACTGGCCAGAGATTCACTATAATTTCATTAAAGTCAACCATCTATAGTTCTTTCTCACATTTCCTTAACTTAAAAGACAAGATATATTCCATGAATTAAATGTTACATGTAAGAGAAATGGGCTTGGCTGTATTTTATTTTAACTTTTTTTTAATTAAAATGTAATATATAAAAGTGACCAAATACATTTTTCCTCCATATATTGCTTCCAAAAAGAAGTTAAATATATATGCATTAATATTCATCAGGATATAGTTTGAAACATGCTTTTTACAGAGACAATTCATTATTGATTTGGTTAATTTGGTTAATCTTGAAATATCAAGGAATAAGGCATCTAAGTTGAAAATATCTTTAGAAATTCATAAAACCCACAAGATACCTTTACAATGCATGCTACATTTTCCCAGTGCTGAATTTTAGGAAGTTGTTAAGATTGCTATTAGATAAAGCTTTCTCTTGCTTCCTAAAATGGATTATCTGCATCGCCTCTTCAAATTCTGAATGTATTATTTTTCCCCCAAGAACTAAGAGGACAATCAAATTCAAATAAAAATCTTAAAAGCACATCGAAAATCATCTTGTTCACTGATTCTCTTTGTTATGAATAAAGGACATTCTTGTCTATTACTTTGGCAGGGAATTTTAGCATAGCCTCTGAAATACTTCTTTTCAGAGAAAAAAAAAAAAAAAGAAAAAGAAAAGAAAAACACAATGCCTAGTACACTCCTCCATCCCTTTGCAGTATCATTTGTCTTTTGCTTAGCCCTACAATTTTTTTCTTTTATCATCTCTGAAACAAAGATGAGACATACAGCCAGTGTGCCAGACAATCATGTTTGGCAAAGGCACATTTTCCAGGAATGCTTACATCTCCGAGATGCCTGACCCAGAAAATTAACCTGCACTGTACACTGGTAGGTAGGAACTGAGAAAATTGTGTAAACAGTGGAGAGAGTAGATCTGGAGGGGACTGGTCTTCATGTGTAAAGATGCCTAGTGTATGAGGAACATGTCACTCATAATGGAGTCTCACACACTCTGGCTCTCAGCCTTACGTGGGTGGTATGTTTTCACCTGACCCAAAGAGTCATTTCCTGCCTCCATCTTTAAGCAGTGATACAGCCAGTGCTGGTACAAAAGCAGAGCAATCATGGGGGGGCCCTGCCTGCCTCTGTAGAAAAGAAATAATGAAGATGTCATGTTAAATATTCTGATGAGGAGCACTGTAGTAGCATGCCCTGGCAGATACAGGTTCAATTCCAGTAAGTTGGGCATAGTGGCATAGACCTGTAGTCACAGGGGAATTGCAACATAACACAGTCCTGGTTTTGTGTGTGTGTGTGTGTGTGTGTGTGTGTGTGTGTGTGTGTGTGTGTTTAGAGAGAGAGATTTTTGCTATAGAGTGCATGCACCCACCACAGACAGACACAGAGAGAAAGTGAAAAAATCATGCCCAAAAGGGGATGGTCATACTGCAATCTCTTCTTCTCCGTTCTCTTCCTGGAATTTTGGGCACATATGTGCCCAGAGTGAGTGGTAAGTCTCCAGGTCAAGGACTTGAACCATTGTTGGCCATGCAGGAGTCCAGCACCCTAACCGTCATGCTACCTGCTGGTTCTAGCCTGTGGGAAACTGCACATCAGCGAGTCCGCTGAGGCCATTTTATGAGTCTTATACTATCGCCATTTTAAGGAAACCTTTAGGTTTCGATTTCTCAGCAAGCAAACAATCATAATGCCAAAGGCCACAATTGGCTCCCCTTCAAAACCTCACCTTCAAAAACATACTCTGATTGGCCACTACCCATGGTGCTCAATGATTGGCGAGCCTAGAATCCCTCAGATTTGCATATCTGGCACCTTATGATTGGTCTATAAGGCAATCAATCATAACCCACCTTCTATAATCCTTCATTAGCATATAGGACAATCAATCATGACCCACCAACATGTATGTAACCACGATCCCTGGCCCACAGTAAACGGACGAGTCTGAAGAGTTGTAAAACTGTGTCCTCTCCGTGTTGTAAGACTGTATCATCTCCTCATCTCTGCACTGTTCCTCCTGTCTCTCACTCCTTCCCTCAGGAAACCTGTTCGACTGTCCTGCAGGTTGGGACACCAGCCCTGCTTTTTGAAAGGAAAATAAAAAAAAGAAAGAAAGAAAGAGGAGAAAAGAAAGGCAAGTCTACAGCATAGTTTACTGCAGTGCTGGAAGACACATGGTTGACCATGGGGTTGGGATCCCTGTTTCTGCCTGGAAACATGTCAGGTGCTTGTGTGGGCGCCCAAGACCCTAAGAAGCTAAAAGACGGTGGAAGATAAATTACAAACTGATGAAGCTCTATTGAGAGTGGTTTCTCTCTTTCTCTGTCTCTCTGTTATGCATGCACACATGCTTTTCATCATTAAAAAAAAAAAAAAGAAAAAAAGAATCCTGATGACACAAATGCCTCTCCTCCACATTGCTAGACTTAATACATTATAGGTTGTCACAAGTGTCTTGCAAAAAATCTCTAACTACACAACTCCAAATTTTCCCCATCTGGAAAGACAATCCATATAACTATGTGGTTCTCTGTAATACATGGAACCTTAGATGCACAGCCTATTGGAGCATTTGCCTATGTTTCCATAATTGTCAAAACATCACCCAATTTGTTTCATCTCTGGACTTAAAACTTGGTTTTACATTAACTCTATGTCTTGGCAAGTTCTATAACCTTTGAGTACAAATAATTGCTTATCTATACAATGAACATAGGCATCTTAACAATGCATAGATTTTTTTGTGTGTAAGATCTCTGGCATTGTGCAGATTAATATTTTTGTGTGTAAAAGTTACCACTATGAAATGTATTTATAACTAATATTTCCAAAAGTTCTCTTGAGAATTGTCTTTCATAACACTTATTTATTTTATTATTTTTTTGGAGAGGTTTCTGCTATAAGGCACATGCACCCACCAGAAAGATAGAAAGAGACAGAGAGACAGAAAGTGAGAAATCACCCCCCGGGGAGATGGCCACGCTGCAATCCTTTCTCCTCCATTCTCCTCTCAGGATCTTGGGCACACATGCACACACACCCAGTGTGAGTTTAAGCCACCAGGTCCGGGACTCACACGGTGGTCAACTACGTGGGAGTCCAGTGACATAGCCATTACACCAACCGCTGGTCCTGAGAATTGTCTTCATAAAACTTATTTCAACTATTTCTTTAAACGCTGTAACCATAAAAACTTTACTACCACAGAGGCCCATCAGCAGGACACATGAGTGCTAAGAATAATTTGAAAGAGCCTCTTCTCTGATGAGCTCACTAAGAGGAGGAGATGTAATGCGACAAGGGGTAGCAGAAAAAAACAATTTATCAGAGTGAGAGTTTGGGCTGCCCAAATTCAATGAACAAATGATTAAGTACAGCAGAACATGTAAGGTAACCAGAGCCTTTTAGCTGAAGGCAAACAGTAAACTCACCAAAGCACATGCAATCTACTCTCCCAAATTAGACAGACAATGCATTTTTGTTTACTTTCTGTCAGTTTCCTTACCCTAACGTCTTTGGAACATTTTTATGACTAAAGTTCCACATTTTCTTTCAGACTCCACGTACTAAACATTCAATGTGGTCTCCTGGTGATATTTCCATCTGTCACGTAACATTCTACCACATCAGCTGAAGAGAAGTAAGTTATTTAAAAGTAAAAAAAATAGTAAAAACAACATTGTGCCATGGAAATATTAATCTTGCTTCTGACTATAGGGCAGAGATAATAAAATCAAGAGTACAAACTGGGTTGTTATTTCAATATTTCATCAATGTATAAAACTTTGTCATAAGAAATATAATATTTAAGAGCAAGGCAGAGGTATGGGATGTTATCTTAAATAAAACAATAGTTATTGACAGATTTGATGAAAGAAGACCAGAAGATCTACAAGTGGAAGTTGGAGAGCCTAGAATATTCTGAATTTATAATAAGGTGATGAGAGAAATTACTTGGATGTAATTGAAGTATGAGACTACATTGAAAGGTAGACCAAGGATGGAGGTATTGATAACAGTTTTCCATATGTAGGGTGGTTTGGAAAAAGTATAACACAATATCAAAAAAGTAAGGCTGGAAATATGTGAAGGAGGTTAAAGTAATACTCAAAAAAGACACAAGAAGCCTGGGACTGCCCCTTGAAATGTAAATCAAACTAAAGGTAAAAGTTAAAAGATGTATCCTATCCATAAAGAGTATCATGTGAAGAAGATATAATATGTTAAGTTAGGAATGAAAAAAGTCATTGGACCTACTTAATATATCTACTAAGTGGTTTTCCAGGAGAATTTTGGTAGGAAGAATAAAGCAAAAGCTTGACTGAATGAAAGAACATAAAATGTGAACCTGGAAAAGACAATAGGAACTTGAAAGATAGAATGGAATACCTCCATATAAAAGAAGTAAAATACCTTATAGTTGGAAATCCCTTGACAAGATATCTAGGTAAAGGGTAGAAGGCCAGGAAATGAATAGAAATGATGTTTTCCCTAAAGAAATACTTGATTCACATGATTCTCCAAGATCCGCATTACCTAATATCAAAACAAAGAAATTACAAGAAAAGAAAACCTATAGACCAATATCACTTATAAGCATAGATACAAACAATTCTGAAGAAAATATTAGTTTTATTGAATCCATCAATGAGTAAAAAGAATTATATACCATGACCAAGTGAGATTTAAGTCAGGAATTCAAGGCTGGGCCAATAGTCAAAGCTCAGCTAATATAATCCATCACATCAACAGGATTTTTTTTAGATCACATGATTGTAACAATAGACGCAGAAAAATTATTTGACAAGATATAATACCTATTCCTGTTTTAAAAAAAATCTCAGCCAACTGTGAGTAGAAGGAAACTTCTTCAACTTGTTTAGAACATATACTATAAAACCTCAGCTAGTGTCATACTGAGTGGAGAAACTCAAAGCACTCCTGCTAATGTCAGAAACACAGAAAAGTTATCTCCTCTCAGTACTCCTCTGCCACTGCAGTGAAAGTACTAGCTAATACAATAAGACAGGAAAATGAAATAAGCTGCACGGAAGTCCCCTCTTACCTTCAGAGACTACTTTCCAAGACCACCAGTGTATACCTGAAACCACAAAGAGTACCAAACATTATGTATACTATGTCTTTTTTTGATCTGATAACTGAGACAGCTACTGAGTAATTAAAGAGGAGGTAGCATTTACAGTGTAAATATGCTGGACAAATGGAAGACTTATGTACAAGGTACAGTGGGACAGCATGAAATTTCATAAGGTTACTCATGAAAATGTGCAGTTTAAAAAACTTATCGCTTATTTATGACATTTTTTCTTTAATTTTTTGGACAATGATTGACCATGGGCAGCTAAAACTAAAAAGCAAAACCCAAATAGGAGTAGACTACTGTACACAGATCAAGAAGGAATAAATGAAATAGTTGTTAACATGGTCAAATTTGTTGACCATCTGAAAGAATTAATAAAAATATTCTGGGACTAATAAATGATCATTTCAATGTTGCAGGATACAATTTAATATATAAAAGTCACTTTTTCCATATACCTGCATAAACAAATAGAATTTGTAGTGAAAAAAAATGTAATGCCATTTATATTAGCATTCACAAAAACGAAGTATAGATATAGTCCCAAAGATATCTCTATACTTTTATAAATTGAACAAAATATGTACAAGATATACAGGAGGAAAACTATGAAACTCTGATGAAAAAAAGATCATGGAAGAACTAAATCAATGAAGAAATAATTTATGTTCATGGACTGGAAGCCTCAATATTGTCAACATACTCATTCTTTACAACTTGATCTACAGAATCAGTGCAATCCCTGCTGAAACTGGACATCTACTTGCAGGAAAATAAAACTGATAATACACCTTACTCCCTTCACAAAAATTAACTGAAAGTATATCACAGACCTAAAGGTAAAACACACATCTATAAAATGTCAAGAATATAAGAGAAATGTAGATGGTCTAAAATATTA
>NW_006159729.1:201531-244642 GCF_000334495.1 Tupaia belangeri chinensis | reverse complement strand
GGGAAAGAAAAAAAAAAGGCAGACTTAATTAAAGTTTAACATTTCTGCTCTGTAAAAGACAATGTCAAGAGAAGAAAAAGAGACGTCACAGACTGGGAGCAGTATTTGCCAATAGAGACATCTAATAAAGAACTGTTATTTAAAAATAGAAAAATAACTTCTAAAATTCACAATAAGTAAACAAACAACCCTCTTAAAAAGTGGGCCAAAGACTTTACACGAAGGTCTACGGTTTTCTTATGTGCTCTGTCTGGTTTTGGTATGAGGGTAATTCAGAGTTCATAACGTAAATTAGAAATATTTTCTCCCCTTTCATTTTATGGAAGATATTGGGAAGAATTTCTTAAGTGTTAGCATAAGCTTTCGTTCTTCAATAAGAAGTTCCTTAATGGATTCAAAATACAGAAATATCAATGTTATTTCCACTAAATAATCATTTAAAAGTCGTGGATACGTTAAATTTGACAGGACTCAATACCTTAAGATTGCTTTCACCGACCCAGGGGCTTATAGATGATATGAAATATTTGGTACAGGTGACATGACTTGACGTATGTCATGAAAACAACATTTACTCTGGGGTCATAAAATTACATCTCTGGGATAGTCATAAAGCTTTAACTTTTGTCATCAAAAGCTATTTTTTGACAAAACAAAGTTATATTTCCTTTTTCCTACCTGGAATTGGGCTGTGTCTGTGGAGAAGCATCTCGCATTAAATTTGGCCCCAGCACCCAGTCAGGGAAACAGATTGCAAGTGTCCATCTTTACTCTTTTCCCAGGAAACTCCCTGTATATCTTTTAATTTTTTTTTTTTGTAGGATGCAAAACATGGTGAGTTTAACCTACATGCAGCATATCGTTGCATTCATATAAATCTTCCTAAGCATTGTGACAAGATACAGGTAAGTTGCTTGAAAATGGTTCAACTCTTTTTTGGTTTGACTTTGATGACTTGTTAGAGGAGGGTAGGGCAGTGCTCAGTCGGGGGCTGATTGTTTCTCACTTCTGAAACAAGGCTTCTCAGATGCAGTGTCCCATGACTGGTGGCTTTTTTTAAGTCTGACTAATGTCTGGTGTGTCAGTACAGGAACTCTCTCTAATGTTTCGAAGTAGTTCTTTCCCTCGTCTCAGGTAATCTTCTCACATGCATGTGCTTATCAGTTCTTTGCTAAATATTCAAGGTGACCACTTTTAGTCATTTGCTGTTGTCTCTCAGGGCAGTTTTCTCTTCCCTGGAACTGTATCCAGCAAACTCCAGCCACCATGACGTTCCTAGGCTCTCAGATATATCCTTCCACTCAGGGAGTCTGTCAAGCTACACATGGGTTCTTCATTTGTGATGGTTGATGTTATCTGTCAATTTGACTCTTCTACAGTGCTTAATTGTTTGCTCAAAATCTAGTACAGATGTTTGTGTGTCGATATCTTGAATGTGTGACTAACATTTACAAACAGTTGACCTGAAGGAGATTACTGTCAATAATATGAGATTCAGCCAATCAGTTGAAGGCCTTAAGAGCAAAAAGTATAGTTTCAGAGAAGGAATTATGCCTACAGGTTGTATATGGAAATTCTGACAGAATTTTCAGTTTCTAGCCTGCCAACCTATCCTTTAGATCACAGATTTGGCAGTCTCTGAGCCATTGCCTTAGAAAATACACATAAATATGTAGTCATGTATCAGTTAAAACATACACATGGAGTGCATCCCCAATAGGCAATTTTGCCATGTGAACACCATAGACTATATTTCTACAACCCTAGATGGTATAAGTCACTACCCAGCTAGGATATATATTATAAACTATTACACTATTATGGGATCACCGGCATGTATGCTGTTTATTATTGATGTAAATGTTTTATGTAGCAGATGATTATCTAATTCATTCTGTTTCTCTGTAGAACTCTAATGCACTATACCTATAATTTGCTCCGAAAGTTCTTTTACCAGGACTTGCCTCATTTGTTTCTCATCTGTCAGGGAATCTCTGTTCTCATTGTCTATGTCTGGTATCCTGAAACCCATTGTTTTATAGATATTTTCTTTGTTTCACATGAAAAGATAATTCTGGTTGCTATTTCTCCTTGGAACTTTTTACTGGAAGTGGAACTATTTAGTAAAGTTTTTGTTTACCAGCCTTTCTGAAACAACTTCACTCTTCTTAGGCCAAGCAATATTTAAATCTGACTGACCTTTTTCTCTTTTAAACCCTTTCATGTTCTTCTGAAAGCCTCCTCCTGAGTGCTGTTGACTTGTACTTCATGGACAGGATCCCAATTTCCCTTTCACTTCTGCTTGTTCCCAAATCCTTGCTGTTTTCAATTTTCCCTTAATATCAGATCCCGTAGTTGATACCACAATCTCTTAATTTCAGTGTTCTCTAGACCTACAGTGGTACATTTTTTTTTCTCTTGGGAAAGAATGTATTTTAAAAGAATGATAAACTTGTATTACAAAATGTATTTATTATCTGATTACTAAGATTTACATATTTGAATTGGCAGATATAACCTTCTTCACTTTTATATACATCGACCAACAATAAGTAGCATTTACTTATTTCAGGGTACCTCTCAAGATGTTTTATGAGGATTCTGGAATGACTAGAATAACCGTGCAATCTGCAGCATTAATTCACAACGTGATCATGAGCGAATCATTTCAGTCTTCTGCATCTTGGTGTCTTATTCCTGCTTTATCTTGACAAACTCTTACAAAGGGGCTAGCTCTCACCATAGCCATCTATCCATTTATTACCACCTAATTAACTATGTGTATGTTTTTCTATAGTTCAATATCTAAAGGGAGGTTTGTAGCTTCCCTTTGAAAAAGTAATCAACTTCCATTTACAGTGACTGTTTTGAGAGAAACCCAAGAACATTTGAACCAAAACAAAGGGAAAAATAGACCTAGGTAGACCAGAGAGAATAGCATATGACAGCCAAATTCTGCTTCTAATGTATTCTTGAAAGTTTTAAGAAGTCTTTTGATTTCTAAATAATATGCTTTATTTTAATTACCACAGGGCATGTGTACTTGCCAGAGGGAAGGAGAGACAGACACCCAGAGAGCAAGAAAGAAAAATAGGTAGCACCTTTCATGTGGGCATGGTAATCCTGTAATCCCTCTCCTCCATTTCTTCATGCTGCCTGGATTTGGGGCACACACACACGACTGGCATGTTTTCCAAGCCATGAAGGCCATGTTCAAACTCTAGTCAGCTATGTGTGATCACCTTCCTTAACCACTAGGCTACAGGCCAGCCCCTAAATAAATGTCTTGATTGACTTAGACCTGTTAGATTGAAGTGCGTCATTTGTCCAGTCTGTTTAAGTGTCAGGTAAGCCCAATTCTTCTCTGCTCTTTAAGAGTTAATCACATAGTAATTTGGGCCATGCTGAGCAAAGCTGAGCTATTTATCACACTGTGGTAGGTACTAGTTCTCCAGTAACTTTTCATGGGTCAGATATTGAGGTCAGCTTTGAATAACTCGAGGAAATGAGAGCAAGTAAAGAGAGAAATGCTGGGTCAGAACTTTCGTTTAGAATGTATTTCACTGAGAAAAGTATCATCATCATAAAGATGAAAGCAACCACAAGCATTTATAGGATGTCTAGAAAACTATGATAAGGCCACCTTAAGGTCAACGAAATGCATTAGAATGTCTCTACTTCTAGAAAAAATAAAAATAGATGTTGGCCTGAAAAAGAAGTTATGAGATCAATCTTCTGCATATATTATTTTAAAGAGATATGACTCGTTTAAATGATTTTCCAAATAAGCCAACAAAGAAGCAAAAAGCACTGAGAAGTAAGAAACTTGTAAGTTGATTAACTTTAAATGGAAGTTTCTATTACCCCTCATGTTTGTTCTATATCTAATGTATTATGGTATTCAGGATGTATTTTGTACGCTCTTTGTCCTCCTCTGTTTACAGTGCAATAGATAAATTCTATATATTGATGCTCTTTGATATTAAAATTTAGTGTTTGTTTTCAACTAAATCATTTTCAGTATGTGCTGAAATAATATGTTTGGTGGTATCTATGGTACAGCAATTGTGAGCATAACAGAGACTTGAGCTATGGTTGGTAGGCCATATGGGAATCTAGTACCTTAACCTCCATGCCACCTGCCGGCCCTTTAAAATTCTGTTTTTAAAGTCATGATCAAATTTTTGTAATCTGTTTAAGTAGTAGACAGTATTAGCATATGAGGGATAAGTAATTCACCTGAAACAAAACTTACTTTTCCTTCTCAGTCTTCCCACTCTAATATGAAAAGAATAGAAATAACAATAATAATGAGGACAAGAGAAAAAGAAGGAAACTCTTATTGCTTATATACTGTTTTATACTGTAACTAGAAGAATCCACACAAATACTAGATGCAAATTATGTAGAGGATGCTACATTTTGAAAGAGGCTATGACCTCAGCTTATTCCTCCACTTTATTGAGAATCTCCCAGAAAACTGGCCTTTGGAACAGATCGTTGAAAAGCAAGTGAAGCAATTTGCCTGATGCAATCTTGGTGCTTAAAGGAAATAACTACCTCTGGATGAGATTTGTATAACAAGTCTTAGAACCACAATTAGCTTTAGGATGCCATCTTAAAGGTGACCTTGATTTATTTAGCTGGTTAGTCAGTAGATACTTTATGGAGTTCAATATTCTAAAGATTGATCAGAAAAGGAAACTTTTAATGTCCTTAATGGGGTCATTAGTGATATTACTGGATGAAATTAAACTGAAGGACGATCTCAACAAACCTTTTTTTAGTTCTAATAGCATACCCCTGGGAAAGTTAATAGCTAGTGTAAATTGGTGCCTATTTCCTTTATCTCATTTTCTTTATCTGGCTTAAATAGATAACAGATGATTACATTGAATATAAATTAGAAGCATTGCCTGTTTTCTAAACTTGACTCTTATAAAAATAAATGCATAGACCTTTATAAATTCAAGGAGAATTTTTATGGGCAGTCAATAGTGCTTTTTAGAAACTTGGTGCTTTTTGATGGGCAATACTTGGAAGGCACCAGGAAGCACAGTAATCTGAGCTTTGTCCTTCCATTCATTTGGTTGGAGAATAATTAAATATGCCTTGTCTGCTCTGTATGGTTCATGTAAGGATTAAATCAGATAATATGCATGAAAGCAATCTAAAACTGTAAAACGATTGAGGAAAGTTTTGAGAGATCCTGTTATTTTGTATTCAAACCTTGTTTTATCTTGTTCTTCTAAGTAGCAAGAAGAATCCTTTGGTCATGGTCCTTTCTTTCTTCTTGTTAAAGTAAATGAAACGAATCCAGAATCTTCAGGTATCCCTTGTAGCTAAGGCGCTGCTGGGTAAAATCAACTTTAAACAGCTTATAAAACCACGCAGAGAAAATTTGAGAGTAGAATGCCCAGTAAGAGATCCAATACAAATTTCTCATGATACATATTTGAAACAAAAAGAAATAAAAGCACAAAAAAACCCCGAAGAGCTAATAAACAAGTTTGCCAGATCAGAGAATACAATACCAACAGACAAAATAAATCCTATTCACAACTGCATCAAAGAGAATAAAATAGTTAAGAATAAATTCGACAAGAAAAGTGCAACATCTATACACTGAAAAGTATAAAACACTGACAAGAAAAATTAAATATTTTAATGAATCAAAACATATTGTATATTCATGTTTGGAAGATTCAATATTGCTAAGATATCATTTCACCTAAAATGATCTATAGAATTTAATAAAACCCATGTCAAAATCCTTACAAGATTTCTATTTATTTTTTTTACTATTTTTTTTGAGAAACTGAAAGTTGGTCCAATAAATTTATATGGAAATTAATGCTAATTGAAGCCGAAACAGTTATAGAAAAGATGAATAAAGTTATAGTACTTTCATTTCTGAAAAAATAACTTACTATAAAATTACAATAACCTATATATAATTATGTAGATGAAAGCATAAGCTAGAGTCCAGAAACTTACCTTTATATTCATGGTCAATTGTTTTTTGACAAAGGAGCCAAAATAGTTCAATAGGGGATAGGATTATCTTTTCAACTAATGGTGGGAGAATACTTAGATAGCCACATGGAAAAGAAGAAGGAGAGGGAGGAGGAATTTCACCCTTCTTTCACATCATTGATAAAACAGAAATTCGAAATGAGGTCAATCCCATGACCTAAGGGATAAGGACCTAGGATCCCACATGGCTGACTGTGCTATGCAAATTTCAGCCTTGGCAGCAAGAAAAACACATCTGGCAAGTGTGCATTCATGCCCAAATCCCAACAAGACAGAGAAATGGAGAGGCAATTACAACAGGACCACAGCCCAGTAAAGGGTAATTTCTCCCTCTTTCTCTCTCTTTCTCTCCCTCTGTCTTGACTCTGATAAACCTCTGACCTAAAAAAAAATAAAAAATAAAAAAGACTGAGAAAAAAATAACAAAAAAATGAGAATAATATACAACAAATAGTAGATACCATTCAATGCCCAAACATCCAGATAATCTGTATCTCAGAAGGTGAAGAAACTAATAAGGGCATTGATAATCTATTCCATGAAATCCTGGAAGAAAATGTTACAAACCTATAGAGGCATTCAAATATCCAGATCCAAGAAATACAAAGGATATTTAATAGAATCAGTTCTCCAAGGCGCCTTATAGCCAGATTGACCAAAACCACAGACAGAGAGAAGATACTAAAATTGACAAGAGAGAAATGTCAAGTTTCTTTCAAAGGATATCCCATCAGGCTAACATCAGGCCTCTCATTGGAAACAGTGCGAGCAAGTAGAGAATGGGAAAATATATTCAAAGTGTTGAATGAAAAACAATTTCAACCAAGAATACTGTACTCGGCAAGATTATCCTTCATATGGGAAGAAAAGACAAAAATATTCTCAGATAAAAAAACCTGAAGGAATTTACCAACACCAGACCAGCTCTCCAAGAAGTGCTGAAGGGAGTGTTTACCAGGAAAATTAAAGACACACAGATAGAAATAAGAGAACAAAAAGCAAACAAGAAAATGCTAGGGACAAGAAAGGAGATATCAATAATAACATTGAATGTTAACTTCCAGGATTTAAACAGAAAGATCGAACCACAGTAACACTGCAAATTCAACAGATCAATTATATGAAATGGAACTGGTGAAATAGAATTTTACGATTTTTGACTAAAACAGTACTGATTTTTTTTTATTATGCTTTGTTTTCCAGATTTAAGGATTTTGCTTTCTTTTGAGCTGTTGATAGTTTCAGCAATTTGTTAAAGTGCTCTTTATCCGTGTTTGCTTTATAAATTGAAACATAAACTTTCCTCTTTTCCTGACCCCTCTGGAATTGGAAGATATTTGTGAGTATTCTTATTTTGTGGCAGAAGGGTTATTTAAGTAAGTTCAGTAATACCTGTTGCCTTGCATCAGCAATTGGAGATGCTTGTTATTGCCAGAGCTTTGACTGGAATGTCTTATCTGAAGATAGAACCAGAAAACTATGGAACCAAGGTAGATTTCAAGAAAGCCAACAGAAACTCTTGGAATGATTGTCTGGCAGAGAGGATTAGAGAAGCCGTATAAAATCATTTGTACTGTAAAATAACCTAGACTTTTCCAGCCCAGCATTGAAATCGGTAGAAATTGCAAAAGAACAGATACAACCAGAGGGTTACTTTGAGGAAGACTTTGAAGGAAGAAATACAGACTGATCATTCCTAGCAGATGGTAAACCACAGAGTACTTAGGAGACAGAGCTGAATTAGGAAGGTTCATGTGCGAATTGTGTGCTGGGTGTTTGCTTCTCAACAATTTGCATAGTTGAGGCGTAAATATTTTATCAAAAATATTTAAAGGTATACTGTGTTGTTATAGAGTCACTAACAAACTTGTAACAAATATTTAGAAAGTTATCTTTAAAATTCAGGGGTTTTTTGAAATTTTGGAAGTTGTTTATTAACTGTCAAGAACTATGGAGAATGAGAAATTTTTTTTGATATGCAAAGTAAATGTTTGTGGGAAAATGTAAATAAATAAATGATACTATACTGACTCTATTGTTACAGAGTCACAAACAAATTAATAACAAATATTTTGGAAGTTACCTTAAAATTCAGCTTTTTAAAATTTTGAAATTTGTTTATTAACTGTCAAGAACTATGGAGAATAAGCAAAGTTTTTTTGATATGTAAAGACTTGTGGGAAAAATGTAAAAATAAATCAATTTAAAAATATTTCATAATGTTTCCAACAACTGAATATATGAATTACCAAATATTATTAAGTTCACTTAAAATATAGGTAAATTTTGTAGTATGTAATTAATATCTCAACAAAGCTGCAGTAAATAAAACACACCAAAAATCAAGCCTAAGTGGAATAAATGACTTACTTATTCAATTCCTAAAATTGTAAAGCATCAAAATTAAAGGAATCTATAGCAAATGACTTAATACCCAAAATTTAAACACTTGCAAAAGATAACATTTATTTACAGTTAATTCCAAAAATATTTCAAATTACCAAAGATGAAGGTAAAGTTCTGAAAATATATATAACTGCTCTCCTTCTGATTTACTTCTTTGCTTCTGAATAACTTTCTCCAAAGTTCATTGATAATGAAGTTTAACAAAATTTTAGACCACACTTTCCCAATGTCCTCCATGTTGTAGAATAGTCAGGAGAACTTGGTCTCCTCACACAAGAAAATAAAACAGATGTTGCATATGTCAGTGCATTGAAAATAACAGAATGACTACATTTATGAACTGGGGGTTGATGATAGAGGGGTAAAACATGACGCTCTGTGAGGCAGACTCACATGGAAAGCTGGACAGTTGGTGGCTAGAGACTCCTTCTAGTATGCCAGGCAGATAGAACATACACAAGTGTATGTGAGAGTCAGAAAGAGAGCAAGAGATGAGCAACTTCCACAGGATTTGGTCATGGTGTGAACCACAATCCCTTTCCTCTAGTCTCACAGTCTTCTGGATCTTGGGCACTCATGTATGTTTTTGACTGACTGTGTTGAGGATTTGAACTGTGGTTACAATGTGGGATCAAGCTTTTCTCAAGCAGCACATCACAGCCACCCACACCTCTCTTTTAAAAGTTTTATAAAACTTGGCAGTGAAACCATCGGGGCCTGGACTTTTCCTTTTTGGGAGGTTATTTATTACTGATTCAATCTCATTTCTTGTTATATATCTATTCAGGCTTTCTATGTCCTCCTGAGTCAATCTTGGTAGATTACATGTGTCCAGAAATTTGTATGTGTCCATCTCTTCCAGGTTTTCTTCTTTGTTGGCATAGAGTCACTCATAGTATCCTCTAATGATGTTTTGTACTTCTGTTATGTCTGTTGAAATGTTGCCTGATCCATTACAGATCTGACTTATCTGACTTATCCTCTTTCTCTCCTTAATTAATCTGGCTAATGCTGTGTCGATCTTGTTTATCTTTTCAAAGAACCAGCTTTTGTTTTAATTTATTTTCTGTATAGTTTATTTTGTTTCATTCATTTCTGCTTGAATTTTTATTATTTCTTTTCTCCTGGTATTTTTTGGATTTTTTTGTTGTTCCTTTTCCAACTCCCTGAGGCATGATGTTAGGTTGTCCTTTTGCCACCTTCCCATCTTTTTCTTTTGTGCACTAATTGCTATGAACTTCCCTCTTAGGACTGCCTTTGCAGTATCCCACAGATTATGGAAAATTGTGTACTCATTATCATTAGTTTCTATGAATATTTTTATTTCCATCTTAATCTCTGCAGTAGTCACTCCTACACTGTAGGTGGGAATTAAATTGGTCCAGCCACTGTGGAGAACAATATGGAGGTTCCTCAAAGACCTTCAAATAGAACTACCATATGATCCAGCAATTACACTCCTGGGAAAGGAGTTAATCACTGGACTGAACAGGTACCCTTTGTCAAAGATGAGTTGGCTGTATGTTTTGGTGTTTATTTTTGGAGTCTCTACTCTGTTCCATTGGTCTTCATATTTATTTTTATGCCAATACCATGCTGTTTTGATTATCACAGATTTGTAATACACTTTGTGGTCAGGAAGTGAGATGCCACCTACTCCAGTCTTCTTGCATAGGATGGCTTTAGTAAAATGGGATCTTTTATGGTTCCAGACGAATTCTATGATTGTCTTTTCTAGATCTCCTAAAGACAGGAGAACATTCAGTTGGAAAAGTACTTGCACATCTATATTCATTGCAACTTTATTCACAATTGCTAAGACATGGAACCAACCCAAATGTCCACAAACAAATGAATGGATTGAAAAAGTGTGGCACATATACTCCATGGAATATTATTCAGCCATATTAAACATCAAGGCCCTGGAATTTGATAGAAAGTGGATAAATATGTAAGATTTGTTGCTGAGTGAAGCAAGTCAGGCTATGAAAGAGAGACACTGTATGTCTCCACTTAACATATACTGACTGTCTGCACTCTGTGGTAGAAACTGAAAGACTGGAGAAAATAAAAGTATTAACAATTGTAATGGACACCAGAGACAAAGCAGAAAGAGCGTGTGGGAGGGGAAGAACGTAGGAAATTTGAGGGGGAAATGGAGAGGTAAGACACTTGTGGGACACAGATAAGGTTTATTATCTGTTGACAAGGATGTGTATGGTGGTCTCAACTGGGCTGGACTGAGGTGTATATCATGCTGAGTAAAGTGTCTTAACAATGTAAATGATGTATAGTGATTTAATGTATGAATACAAAAAAATTAAAAAGAATATAAAAAGAAATTTATCAGACCAGAATGAAAAAAAAAAAAAGAAAAGAAAATGAAACAGAGAAGGGACATTGGAAATATAAAGACGAGAAGTCACATTTTAGGTGGGATAAACTGGGACAGTATGCCTGAGGTGCTGTTTAGTAAGACATAAAGGAGGAGTGGTGTCTGGTAGAAATGCATTAGAGGTAGAAGTCTAGCAAACACAAAGGTCCTGAACAGGAATGTGCCTGGGACTTATTTATTTGTTTATTTTTGAGAAATTTTGGCTTTAGGGTATGTGTACTTGCTGGAGAGATAAAGAGAGACAGAGGGACGGAAAATGAGAAATCAGTGCACAGAGGAGATGGCCACACCTCAATCCCTTCTACTCCATTCTCCTCTGGGGATTTCGGGCATGCATGTACATGCATCTGGTATGAGTTTCAAGATGCCAGTTTCAGGATTCAAACTGCGATTGGCCATGTGGGAATCCAGCACCCCAGTCAGGGGTAAGCGTGTAAGGCAAATACAGTACTCGAGACTAAGGAAGTAGTGATTCCATCCAAGAGGACAGCTTGGGTTGGCTTAAAACAGATGTCTGTGTAGGATACGTTCCAAGGCCCCCGTGGATGCCCAAAGCTGCACCAGCACCAAACCCTGTGTACAGAATGAGTTTCCTACACAAAGAAGGATCTTTGAAATATTCGTGAAAAAAGCATATCCTGAAAGAATATGTATAGATTTTAAAATTTTTAGACCAAGATAAATTCATGCCTTTATTCCATTTTCCACAGACCTTTTGAAGTCCCCTTATACATACTTTTTTAAAAAATTATTTTATTTAACTTTATTTATTTATTTAGTTAGTTAGTTAGTTAGTTTGACTGGAGAAGGACAGAGTAAGAGAGAGAAAGTAAGAAAACAAGCCACCAGGTCTGGGACTCAAACCCCAGTGGGTCATGTGGAAGTCCAGCTCCCTTAACCACCACACCATCTGCTGCTCCTCCAGCCCCGTACATACTTATGATAAGGAATAATTTACAAATTAGGCATAGTAAGAGAATAACAACGATAACTAACAATAAAATAGAACAATTATAACAATATACTATAATGAAAGTTACATAAGTGGTCTCTCTTTCTTTCTCTCCTCTCTTCATCTTGGTGTTCTGTCTATATTTTCCGTGAGTAACTGAAACTGTGGAAAATAAAACTCCAGACAAGGGGAGACAGCGGAAGGTTTGTGAAAATGGGCAGAAATAATGCTTTCAAAGAACTTAATACATTGAGTGTAACCGGAACATACAAAAACTGAGCAAAGACTTGCAAACTCAGGAAGGACATCTGCATGATCAGGTCCCAGAGGCCCTGCTTATGGAGACCAGGTTTGCTCAGAAAATGATCAGCATCTGCCGGTTGTCCTAGTAGTTTATAATAGCACTCCTTTTACTCTCAAAGGTATCTTGGTTTAGAGATAAATATTGTGGTCCCCTTACCCATTAAACAGCATGCTCTTTGCCTTATAAGAAGCAAGAAGTGGGGCCAGCAGGTGGTGTGGTGGTTAAGAAGCTGGACTCTAAGAAGGCCACCCACAGTTCAAGTCTCAGACCTGGCAGCTTGCTTTTTCTCTATCTCTGTTTCCCTCTGTCTCTCACTGTTGAGTGCACTTACCCAATAGCAAAATTAAAAAGTAATAATAAAGTTAAAATAATTCTTAGAATAAATAAAAGAGAGGGAAGGAGCAGCACGTAACCACAATTTGGAGCTTTCAACCTACAAAGGTAAACTAGATTAGAGTACGTAAAAGAAAAGGAGTTCATCCAGACCAAGTCTGAGAATGGCAGTCAAGCAAACAACCTGGGGGACATATTCAGGTTGTCCTGAACATACGTACAGAGGTTCTACAACCCTCAAACAGATTCTAAAGGCATGATGAGGGGAGAGGAGATTATAATTGCTGTTCTGAGGTAATTGTCATTAGCTACAAGATTAGTAACAAGAGTGATGTGTCAGTCCTAGAATGGATAGGCAGATGGTTTCACAGAAGTCTTTGTGTCAGGCTGCCGTGGTCTTTGTACAAGGGTGGAAGTTTCTTCAAACTGTAGTTCTAGTTATCAGGTATGCTAGCTTGAGAAGACAGCTCCTCTGTGGTTTTCCCCAGCTCAGTTTCATCAGGGCGTAAACCAAGTTGGTGCAGCTGCTTCCATTTTGATTCTGACAATGTTCACAGAAACAATGTGTGCAAGGCCTGGCTGAAGGTGGGAGACTATTCCTATGACACAGGAGATGTCTGGTCTTAATCAATGCAAGGTATTTGGACAGTGGGTTGAGGGGAGAGCCCAGAAGCAGAGAGGCAGTGTGCTCAGGTTAGTGATTCTGGTAGCCATGGATTGGTATGGTCTCAAATGTAAGTTCTTCCAGGTCCTTAGAAAGTGAATGTTGTTCATAATAGAAATGCTATAGACTTTTGGATATTGATTTTGTATCCTGCCACCCAGGTCCTTAGAAAGTGAATGTTGTTCATAATAGAAATGCTATAGACTTTTGGATACTGATTTTGTATCCTGCCACTTTCCTGTATTCACTTATTACTTCAAGAAGTTTTTTCATGGATACTTTGGGTCTTCTAAGTATACCATCATGTCATCTTCAAATAAAGATATTATGGAATACTACTCAGCCATTAAAAATAACAAGATCCTGGCATTTGATAGAAAGTGGTCAGATATGGAGGATCTATTGCTGAGTGAAGTAAGCCAGGCTATGAAAGAAAGATATTGTATGTATCCACTCAATATATACTGACTATCCGCACTCTATGATAGAGAGCGAAAAACTGGAGGACATAAAAGCAGTGAAGGTACTTAATGAGAATAGGACAGTGTGGAAGGGGGATGTGAGGAGAAGAGGATAGAGAAAGATAGCAAGAGAACAATAGAGAGGCAGGACGTTAGTGAGAAACAGATATGGCTTATTACCTATTGATGATGACATGTATAGTATTCTCAACTGGATTGGTCTGAGAAGTAATTCATGATGGGTAAAGTCTTTTTATAAGCAAAATGAGAAATAGTGATTAACTATTTTAAAAAACAATTAGAATAATAATAATAATGATTGGAAAAAACATAGAAAAGATATTGAAAGATGAAGTGGGGAGATTAATGTCTCTGTATTGACTGACATGCATGGCATTCCCTTTTGAAAAAGCAATGTAATACACTGTAAAATTATATGTAACCCAATGTAATATAAAGAAGATTATGATGATAATAATAATAATAAATGCAAAAAAAAAAGGAAAAAAAAAAGAAAGTGAATGTTTTGGGAGCCAGCAGTTAGCGTAATGGCTATGTCACTGGACTCTCATGTAGTCAACCACGGTTCGAGTCTTGGATCTGGTGGCTTAAACTCATGCCAGGTGCATGTGCGTACATGCCCAAGATCCTGAGAGAAGAAAGGAGGAGAAGGGATTGTGGCGTGGCCATCCCCCCTGGGAAGTGATTTCTCACTCTCTGTCTCTCTGTCCCTCTGTCTTTCTGGTGAGCGCACCCACCCTACAGCAAACAAAACCCTCTCAAAAAAAAAAGAAAAAAAGAAAGGGAATGTTTTGTCCTCTAATGAGTGCTATAAAAAACATGTCTTGGTAAGGCAGGAGATGGAGATACCAAACTTACAGACAGAGCAAAGGCCCAAGATAGAGACAAAGTAAGCATTACCCAAGATGGAGTCACAGTAAGTTTTAACAGATAGAGAGCTGGCTGCAATAGGGCTCTAAACAGCTATAGCTAAAGGCAACTGTTTCTCTTTGCCAATCAAGTTCTAACAAAAAGTGCAGAAGGATGTGGCCTGCTGACCCCACAAAATAAATGAGGTAATAAATCACCCAGAATACCACGTAACTATTCTCTGAAGTCCACTTCCTTATCAGAGAGCCAGCCCACTGCTCAGATGGCTAAATAAAAAAACCCTCAGCTCAGCTCCTGTTCGACAACCCATTTGGGACCCTTTCTGGCTTTGGTGTTCTGTTCTCTCTCTCTCTTAATAAACTCTGCTTTACTACTCCTTCATTTGTCCACGTCTCTAATTCTTCGTTGGCGTGGGAAAAGAACCTGAAAATCTCACGGTCCTGCCCCCGGTACTGCTACTGAGCCCTCACACTCCAATATCCTGCGTCACCGGTACCTCCCTCCATGATTTGTAAGCAGTGGAACTGACCTTGGAGTTTGCAGTTTTAGGAATCATTAAATGATTTGGTTGAATATTGTAGAAAGCTGTGCAAATCCAAATCACTCTACTCAAAAGTGCTCAAATCTGCTAAATGTCTCTGCAATGGAGCATAATTCACTATTAACATTATAGTTTTATACACAGCGTCTGCTATGGAAGAAACTTCAATCTCATAAAAAATTCACGAGCAATAATACTACTCTAATTCTAAAGAACTCCACCAGACAGCTGAATCAACTAAAAGCCAGTGTCTGGCTTCTTAAGCAATTTTAAAAATCACATAAATCCTAATTTTTGTTTTCAATAAACTTTACATTTGAGGAAACTATTAAGCAAGTGCATGGTGGGATATTTAGCATTAATTAAGCCACCATATTATGTTGTACAGCATTTTCACGTTACCTAATTTTATAACTCTAGTGGGCTCAGGATATAAGTGTTAACCTATTTCAAAGATAAAGAAACTGAGGCTGGGGACCAGCAGTTGGCGTAATGGCTATGCCAGTGGACTCCCATGCAGTTCGCATCCCGGACCCAGTGGCTTGAACTCACACCGGGCGCGTGTGCATGCGTGCCCAGGATCTGGAGAGGAGAATAGAGGAGAAGGGATTGCGGCGTGGCCATCCCCACTTGGGGGTGAATTCTCACTTTCTGTCTCTATGTCTCTCTCTGTCTGTCTGGCGAGCGCACGCGCCCTATAGCGAAAACCTCTCCAAAAAAACCCAACAATATTACACACATGTAGACTTTGCTGCATTCATGGCAGTTTCTATCGCCTTTGTATGTGAACCTGTTTAATCTTCTAAATGATTCTTTAAGGTTACTGGCAGCACTTCACAGATGAAGATAATCAAGTATGGTGATGCACAAAGCAGAGTTATCTGAACATGGTTCAGGTCAATCACCTGGGTTGCCCTGGAAACCTGTCAAGAGGAGACCCTTATTAGGGAGTTGGAGCCAGACTGCATCATGGTATTTGCCCTGCTCTCAGCCGAGGATCTGCAACATCCCAATAGTGCAGAAGCTAATGTTCCAGGAAACTCCTTTGTCAGGTATGGCCTCACTTCTGCCTTACTTAGCAATAGCAGTCAGTTAATTACCTCTCACCAGGTGCTTTTTATACTTACCCTACCAACAATGAGATTCCCAGGGGTGCAGTAGCAGACCAGCCCACAAGGCCCAACATGTGTGTTTCTCTGTGGGAAGAGGAGAGAGGAGACCCATCTCTTTCAGTGTCTGCTCCCCATCTTTAGAAGTCTGGTCTTTCCTCAGTTCATTTGGTTGTTATTTTGTTTTTGTTTTTTTTTTATTTTATTATTATTCTTTATTTTTTCTTTATTTTTTTCTTTTTTGGGGGGAGAAAGGTTTTTGCTATAGGACATGTGTGCTTGCCAGAATGACAGAGAGATACCGAGATACAGAAAGTGAGAAATCACCCCCAGGTGGAGGGGGGGGAGATGGCCACACCACAACCCCTTCTCCTCCATTCTCCTCTCGGGATCTTGGGCACGCACATGTGCCAGGTGTGAGTTTTAAGCCACCAGGTCTGGGACTCGAACAGTGGTCGACTACATGGGAGTCCAGTGACATAGCCATTATGCTAATTGCTGGTCCCTCATTATTCTTTATTTTCAAATCCATGTCTTTGTCACTGCACAGTTTATTCAGAGGCTGATGTGTGACCAGTAGTGATATCTTTTGAACAGGAGCCTCTGGGTCGGTCACATAGTTACTAAGTGATTTGGGTCAAAAGTGTTTTGGGTCAAAAGAGGTTATACTAACTTTTCTCCAAGCCTTGCATATAAATGGTTGCTATTATTTTATTACGAGTATTCTGCAACAAGTTTAAAAAGTAAAAGGCAGATTTAGATTGCAGATACAAGTAATAGTACTGCTGGGTGACATAATTGTAAAAACAACAAAAGTGATTTAGACAGTACTCCACTTACTGAGATTCAAAAGGAAATATAGTTCAAAATCTACGCCCTAAATGTTGCAACACAACTACTGTGAACTCAAACTACAAAGTGAAATGATTATTTCTGGCAAATGCCTAAGGTATTCCTCACAGAAAGAGCCCACGTGGTTCATTTCTCAGGTCATGCCTTCTCTAACAATGGTTTCAGTTAGAAGTAACTTTCTACTGACTGGGAATCAAGATGTTCCACCTCTGCAAATCAGCAACCTTGTTCTAATTTATACCGTGATCTGAAAATTGGTTCCAAGGGAAGGGCACATCTAAATAGGAGTGACCTTGAAAGTGAAAATTGGAAATCTTACTTTCTGCTCCAGATTTGGTAATGCTAGATATTCAAAAGATACAGAAAACAGATGTAATATTAATGTATTGGTTTAGAGTCTTTTCATATATTAGACATTTTTGTGCAAACAACAAAGGGAGTATTGGATTCGCCTCTGGAACACAATATGTTTACTTGTAACTTCCATAGTGTTGGAGGTATTATTAGACTGGTTTTCTATTTGTTTCCATAATTGATCCTATTCAAAGTGCTTTGTGGGTACTATGGAAATGAAAGTCAATAAGAATGAAACATTAAGCAAATTGTTTTATTTTGGTTATTGCTATATTGGAAAATTGTCTTCTTAATCTCATAAATTTTTCAGATAGAAATGTTTGATTTATTACATATAAAATTTTATATGAGTATGGATTTTCCTCAGTGTTGGTGCTCGAATGCAACTAATACCTTGTTTCAAATGAAAGATTTTATGCATAGGAAAAATTACATATTTAACACACATAAAAGTCTTATAAATTTAAAATTTATTGACCTGAAAATGCTAAAAAAAAAAAAATCAGCACTAGTATCTGTTGGATAAAGCAATGTTGGGAAAAAAAATGAGAACCATCTGTACAGCTTCATAAAAACAGCAAAGAAAGATCTTCAACCTCTAAAACGAAAATGTTCTGTCATTTACATGGTACTTTCTCATTAATACTTCTATTAAAGAATCCTACGTTCAAGACTCTTTATAGCAATGGAAATTTATTCACAATACTGTGCATTTTAAACTACACTTTTCTTATCACAAAACATGTAAATAAAATGTGACCTTCTGATCTTAATGGTTTGTGCTAATTTTCCAATTTTTAAAAACGTGGAAAAAACGCATAATAGAAATCTCTTATGAGTACTGACAAAATATGAGTCACTGAATTCCTTTTCATAATATCCTTCTTAAAATTAGTCATGAATTACACCTTTAAATCAAATTATGAGTAGCTTGCCCACATCTAAGAGGACTGAATACTTTGTGTTGAAGTTTCCATGATCCCTTCAATTCTATCAAAGTGGCAATCTCCCTATGTGTGCTTTCGGTAGTCACACACATTAAACCAATGCTATGGAAAAGTTTTACCAGTTTACCCAGGTACTTCAAATCATAAATGTTTTTGTTTTATCAATTTTATTATTGCTGCTGTTTTGCTCAGGTTTTGTTTTAATTGTGCACAACTCTACTCTAGATTATAAATTTAAATTGATCCAGGCTCCCACTTCAACCAGTGTGCAGTGTGGCCACACCCACAGTTTTGGCTACTCTACTGCACAAATTAGTGAACTGCAAGGCCCATCTGTGTGGCCTAAAACAGGATGACATAAAGGGCCATCAGAAATGCTCAGAAATGGCAAAAGAGGGTCTACTTCTGTTACCAAGGTCCTGTGTTTATTTTTTGTTGTTGAGTTTTTCATTCTCTTTTTTTATATTGACTGCAAGCCATACGAGGTGCAACTTGATTCAACTTATAAACTGTCTTTGTTGCATATTGCACCTTCTGTCATAGAGTAAAAGTTGACATAATTAGTACCTTAACAGATTAGAACATTTTTGATACATAACAATCTTAGTAAAATATTTCCTTTATCACATATACATACACGCCCACACACAGACACACACACACACATGTGCAGTCTTCAAAAAGTTCACGAAAAAACTATGAAATGAAAAAATTATGCAGATTTCAAGGTTTTTGAACAACCATGAACTTGTAATTTAATTCAATTTTTCCATAAACATTTTTAATTTTAACAATTGTTGTTTTATTTATGATAGCACATGCACACGCATGAGAGAGAGAGAGAGAGTCACCCTCAATAGGATCCTATCAGTCCTTGATCCTCTTCCCCGAGCCCGTTAGCTCGTCAGTATCTTGGGCACATTGCAGGCTGACTGGGCCGGGACTCTGGACCTGCCACCATCCATGTGGCCACCAGCACTGCAATGGAGTTTGCTCCTGGCTGTGCCAGAAAGAATGGGACTTTGCATGAATTTTAGAAATACATTTATATATAAATATATACTATGACGATTAAATATAATTGACATTTTATAATTGCTTTTGTTAAAAGTATGTATTGGGTCATTGGTAAAGTCATGACACAATTTTGCATAGAAAAATATGTAGTGATTTTTCCAATGACCCAATATATTTAGATATACAAAAATGCTCAAAGTTTTAAAAATAGAGACATAAAGACTAAAATGAATAAAACTTCGTAAAATTTTCTCGGTAGTCAGGCTGAGTAATAAAAAGGTGCTTGTTCTAGAAATTTGCCTGCATATGCTATCAAAATGACTTTGTTATTTAATTTCCAGTGAGCATCTGTGCTATTCAGAGACAGAGTAAAAGAGAGAGGAAGATAGTACCCCCAGTAAAGTATGAAAATGCCACAATTCCTTCTCCTACATTTCTTCATTCTACCAGGATTTGGAGGAATACATATAAATGCACCCAGTGTGTTAATTTAATTTTTTTTTTGAGAGAGAGATTTTTGCTATAGTGCACATGTATGCACCAGAGAGACAGAGAGAAACAGAGAGACAGAAAGGTAGAAACCATCCCCAGGGGGTATGGCCACTCCATAATCCCTTCTCCTCTCAGGATTTAGGGCACTCATGTTCACGCACCTGGTATGAGTTTCAAGCCGCTAGGTCTGTGACTCAAACTGTAGTCGACTATGTGGGAGTCCAGTGATATAACCACTATGCCACCTGCTGGTTTCCCCCGCAGGGTGATTTTTAAGCCTCCAGGGATAGAATTCCAACTGTAGTTGGCCGTGTGGGATCCAGCTCCTTTAACCATTAGGCTATGGGGCCAGCCCATGATGGATTTTTAAAATTAAAAAATATGAATTATGAAATGATAATGATTAAAAATGTGGAGTACAAACAGTATTAAAAAAAAAACCAAGAAAATATAAAGGCAAAATCACATAAAGGTAAATAAGAAGTACATTTATTATAATTTAAGATTTCTGGTCAGTAGGAAAAATTGTGTATTTAATGAAGGTTGATGAGATACTGCCCACTAATTTGAAAAACAATCTGGAGTTGTATCTCCTGCTCTATATCAAAGTAAATCCAGGGGTTCTATTCATTTGAAAATAATAAAATGAAGCAATTAATGTGCTTAGACAAAACATAGAAGACAAAAACATGAGTGATATTTTGGTAATGTAAAAAGTTTTTAAGTTTTAAAAGAATTCTAATAATTACAGAAAAAGATATTTAGCTTTATGTATAAACAAAAGCAATTTCAAATGTTATATTTTACTTGCTATGCTAAGAGAAGTGAGAAGTGAGTTATTATCAATGATAGTAACTGAGGAAAGAGAAATTAGTACTGCAGTGTACAGTACCTGGAAGTATAAAACTGTGAATATTTCTTTCTTTCTTTCTTTCTTTTTAATTTTTTTTTTGAGAGGTATTTGCTATAGACAGAGAGAGACAGAAAGCAAGAAATCACCCCCCAGGGGGGATGGCCATGCCACAGCCCCTTCTCCTCCATTCTCCTCTCGTGGCATCTTGGGCACACAGGCACACACACCTGGCATGAGTTTAAGCCACTTGGTCTAGGACTCAACTACATGGGAGTCCAGGGACATAGCCATTAGGCCAACTCCCGGTCTCGAGAAACTGTGAGCATTTCTGAGGACAACACAAGGCTGATGAGATTTAGACGTGAACGCATCTCTTTACCCTACAGTTCTACTGTGAACGGTATATCTTCATGGGTATTTCTACACATTTCTGTTGATGTATATACAAACATTTTATGATTTAAAAATACCAGAAACCCCTGTGAAGCTCTAACAACAAATTGTAAGAAGGAAATTGGTAATACGTATTTGTAATTCTTACATGGATTCCATACTGCAGGAATCCATGTAAGAATTCAAAAACTCAAGCCAGCCCATGACCTGGCGGTTAAGGAGGCTGAATCCCACATAACTAACTACATGGTTCAAGCACAGTACTTGGTAGCTTGAGAAAACATATCGGGTGCATGTGCATGTTTGCTCAAAATCCCAAAAGGAGGGAGAGATGGAGAAGAGATTGTAGCACACCTATCTATAGTGTATGGAGGTGCTTTCTTCCTTTCCCCCTCTCTCTCTCTGTCTTCCTCTTTCTGTCTCTTTCTAGTGAGCTTACATACCCTCTGGAAAACTAAAGAAGAAAAAAAGAATTAAAAACTCAATACATTCTGTTGGTGGTCTATGATAGCAAGTAATTGATCTTTTCTAAAATGTCTATGTGTTATAATGGACATATATAGAGTATATTCCAAAAATGTTAAAAAATAATTGAATATGTGGGAGAAATAGTTGGCGATGTATTGTGCAAGATTATAACACAAATTTATTCTTGCTACAAATAGGAAAACAATTCTTAAAAAATACTCTTCTTTATAAATATTTTGTTTTGCTTATAGCTTCTTTACTATATGTTAAGAAATTTTATCACAACTTATTTTCTGTCAATAAAGTTTTATATAGTTCAATCACTGTTTAGATATGTTAATACATGTTCCCTAAAAGTTACAAGAGGTATTTTTCTAAGGAATTATTTTATAAAATAAAATAGTACTCATAAAAATAGCAAATCATCTCGTTATTCTTTATAACATTGGGAAAAGATTAGCATCTGGGTTTAGTTGGAATAGGCATTTTGATGTGTTTGGAAATTTCAAAGATGCATGCTAAGTAAATAATTGAGATTTGGTTTTGGAGAAAACTAGTAACTGCTAATTTAATGAGTTCATTTTTATGATTTTTCAAAAACCTTGTTTCTTTCTTCCTAATAATTGAGCAAGTATAGGTAGGAAAGAGCAGGAAAAGGCAAGAGGATTATTTTCTAAAATGTTCCTATAACTTGCCTTAATAGTTTCCCATTTCAGAAATGCTTACTGAGTTCATTATTAAAAATATAAATTATGACAATTTTAAACATTCTAGAAAAATGGCCTATTTTTCCTTTTAAAAAGAGAAGTATTTATATATTTTATAAAAAAATGGCCTGCATTTCTTTTTAAAAAGAGAAGTATTTATATATTTTATTTCATTTGTTATTATTATTTATTTTTAAATTTGACCAGAGAGAGAGAGAATGGGAAAGTAAGAAAGCAAGCTGCCAGGTCCAGGACTCAAACTATGGTCAGCCATGTGGGAGTCCAGCACCCTTAACCCCTATACCATCTGCCAGTCCCTGGCCTACATTTCTTGATAAATGTCATAAAAATGAATTTTGTTATATGAAGAAAAAATTAGAGATATTTTTGCTATATGATGTGTGCCCTTGCTAGAGAGACAGAGAGAGATAAAAAGACCAATAGTGAGAAATCACCCTCCTGGGGGGTGGCCCCACAGCAATCCCTTCTCCTCAATTCTCCTCTCGGGATTTTGGACACACATGCACATGTGCCTTGCATGAATTTTAAGTCTCTAGGTCTGGGACTTGAACTTTGGTCAACCATGTGGCAGACCAGCAGTGCAACCATTATGCCAGATGTTGGTCCCAAAGAAAGATGTTTATAATTCCTGAGAGAATAAACTACACAAATATTGAATAATTCCTAATCTAATCAACCATAGTCTACTAAAATGTCCATTTTTAAACTTTCAGATAGACATTCAGAATATACATGTAATATTATGCGTCACTCAGTGTACCTATCAGAACACGTTTGGTATTTTTATCACAGCCTGCAAATCTTCTCCCTTTTGTTTTCTTCACAGAACTTGCCCAATATACCAACTAGGTGAATGTATATTTCTTTACCATAAATATCCCGCTACTGAATTATAAACTGTAAAATAGAGATATTTTTGCCTATGAATAAATATCTATTTAATCAAAAAGTATTGAAAACTAATAATGCTGTCGATAAACACATTTTGTCTCATAAAAATATTCTCTTGAAGCCCCACATCTACAAATTTTCTCATGAATGGAAAATAAATTTTCCAATGTTTTTTAAAAGAGAGATTTTTGCTATATTGTGGTGTGAGATGCCGGGGTGACAGAGAGAGACAGAGAGACAGAAAATGAGAAATCACTCCCCAAAGGTGATGGCCATGCCACAATCCCTTCTCCTCCATTCTCCTCTGGGGACTTTGGGCATGCATGCACATGCCCTGGGTATGAGTTTTAAGCCACCAGGTCCAGAACTCAAACCGTTTGCAACCAGATGGGAGTCCAGCAATATAACCATTACATCATCTGCTGGTCCCCAGTTTCCAATTTTTTGGTTCTTTATTTATTACTAAGATTTTTCGATATTTATTGAAATATCATCTTAAATATAATGAAGATAATATTCTTAATTTCCTCATAGAGATACTATGAGGATTAATTTAAAAATATGCTTTAAATCTAAAAAGTATAAAAGCAAATCACTTCCTTCACTATGTGAGAGGTTCATTTAAGTGTTGTTTGGTTTAATGCAATAGGATTTAATATAATGACTCTGTGATAGAGTGGTTGAAGCAAACAGGCCTTTTTATTAACAGGTTCTAAGACAGAACAGCATTAGCTTCCAATGACAGAAACTAGAAAATTACTTGGAATGGCCATAAGATCATTGTACATATTTGTCAGAGAAAATAAGCTACCATTTTGACTGTTTATTATGCTTCACGTAAGTGCTTTGTAAATACCTTTGCCTGCTTCTCCTTCTCAGGGTTATATCACTGCTTCTGGGCCATCTCTGCTGACTATATCATTTTGCCAAGTTATTTAGCCGCCCTGTCTTCAGTACCCTCATATATAAATGAGGTATAAAAATACACCCACATCACAGGGTTTTGAGAAGATCATCCGTATTCATTGTGTAAAGAGCATCTAGTACATAGAAAACACATAAAGGTATCTTTATTAGGAGGAGGAATACTCTGTCTTGGTTAGAAAATTAAGCACATGAAGTATCTTCATTACAGAGCAAAACTGCAAGGTAGTAGAAATGAAATAAATCCTACTGTCAATAGTCAACGTATAGAATAGCACAGTATTTGACGACTTTAGGAAATCATAGGAACATGGGTATATTTAAGAAGAAAATGAAGAATGTGAAATAACACTATGTGTCAGCTAATAACCATAAAATACGCTGCAATTTAAAAAGTGGATTTTTTTTTTTTTTATCAGCTTGTGTTGCCTAGATTAGTTGATTTGCTTTGCAGTTTGTTTTTGTCTCTGGGTTTGTTTGTTTTTTTTTTCTTTAAGTAAATATTGCATCAATGCAGCCAGCTCCACAGTCCTGTTATTAAGGAAGCCTAATCCCACATGGCTGAGTGATTTAAATCTCAGCTTGGCAGCTTGAAAAATCTCCAGGCAGGTGTGTGTGCCCAGAATTCCAACAAGGTGGAGAAATGGAGGAGAGGGGCAATGATCCCTGTGGGAGTGTTTCCTCCCTCTTCCTCAAATCCCTCTTCTCCCTCTGGTGAACACATAAGGTCCCTGGCACCTATTTTTCTAAACTGCATGAAAATACTTGTATCAGTTCATAAGGTTTGTTATTCATTATATTCAGATTATTTTCAATTTCTGCTATGATGAGGAAGACTGTTAAAAACATGCATACATATGAATAAATGTAAATCAAGAGAAAGTACTGAAGTAACAAAAAAATAGAATGTGACTAAAAAGTATACAAAATCATGAAACCAAATGGCAAAGCTAAGATATTATTTAGTTATGACAGTTACATTTAAAACTATTTGAATGCTCTCTCTTGACAAAAATTTCTGGAATGTATTAAAGCACAACACTTTTAGCTCTAAACAGTCAGCTAGAGAGAGAGAGAGAGATTAAGCAAATTAACAAAATATTTCAAAGACAAGCAAATAAAGTAAAAGTAGAACTCATTCTGAAACATTAAATGAGACACAGAGGCTACTAACACTTTAGAGACACAATTGACAATGCAGTGATTTAAATCATGATTTTTTTTTTATCAAATGCTACAGTAAATGCAAAACAGATACTATAATTCAATAGTCAACCTTGATTTTAAATGCAATGGATAAATATATTTAGTATCGACAAACGGAATAGAATACACTTTAGGATAATCAATGACATTTAAATCAAATAGTAGAAACTGATTTTGAAAAATAACACCACAATTATTTAAAAAAGATATGTCTATCAGTAACACTTCAAATCTCATTGAAGAACTTCTAATAATCAATATAATGACCAAAGACAATGGAAAAATTGGATTCAATTCTCAGAAAGGAAAAAGTCAGTATTATTTTTATATATGATTTTGTTAATTTCATAAAAGATCAAAAAATCTAGAAACTAATATCAGGATTCATTAAGGTGAGTAATGACAAAAGCAAACTAAAATAGTTTAAGAGGTAATGACTTTCCTGTGCAAAGGAACTATCCACCAGATTGAGACAAATGGACAGAGACAAGGTAGAATGCCACGGTTGTATCTGGCAAGTTAAGTCTAGCTACTTCTTGTGGCCAATGAAAGGAGAGGCAGAGGTTGGAGAAAAAGAGAATTTATTTCTGCAACATGGCTACAAGGAGACAGTCAACAAACACCACCAATCCGTCTCGAATAGCTCAGCCTGTGTTCGGTATTTACAGATAGGAGCAGCGCAAATCTTTCCTCAGTACAATCAGTCAAAGTCATTGGCTTCCTTTGAGCAATTTCGTGATTCCAGCCCTCCCCATGACTCAGCATTTGGTTAGGCTGGTCTCCTCAGAGGCCTTTCTTAATTTCATATTGGCAGCAGTCCTGCTAAACCTCAAGCTGGCCTACTTCATGGCAATATAAATTAGATGCTTTCAGTTATTAATGATGCTTAGCTAAATGGTTAACATTCTGGATATGATTGAAATTTGATACTTAATATAGTCCAAATTAATTTTTAAATTAATTTTTAAATTTAACATAAAAATAAATAAAACTGTAAATGTAATTGGATATAAGCTTATATCGAATTGTGGTAAGAAGATATTTTTCAGCATGAAACCATGGCAAAATCATAGAGAAAATATTTGATAGGCACTTTGAGACTTTTTGTTTGTTTGTTTTAATTGTTGAATAGACTGTTAACATTTCTGTCTGTTTTAAGAAATTGGTTTGGAAAAAAGAAATTTTTTAGAAAAGGAAAAAATATAGCAGAAATATTTGAAGATGGGGCCAGCCAGTGGCGTGGTAGTTATTAAAGCAGCTGGAGCCCACATAGCCAACTGTGCAGATCAAATTTCAGAACTGGTGGCTTGAGGAACATTCCAGGTGCTTGTCTGTGAGTGCCCAAAATCCTGAGAGGGGAATGGAAGGATTGTACCATGGCCATACTACGTGGGGGCTGGGGGTGTTTTCTCACTTAGCCTTTCTCATTCTATATCTCTCCCCGTCTATCTCTGGTGAGAGCACATGCCCTATGACAAAGTTTTATAAATTCAAATGAATTGTCATTACATTGTGTAAAGAAAGGGAACAAGCCAATCAGGTTGTGACAAAAGTACAAGCGGGTAAGAGGTACCAGGTATGACCAAGTTCGCAAAAGGAAGAGAATACCAGTCAATTGTAGAATGAGGAAGAAGAATGAAGCCAAAGTAGGAGAAAAAAGAGATTGAAAAAAAAAGAAAGAAAGAAAGAAAGAAAGAAACTCAAAGGAAAGACATGTAAATAAAGGTAGCAAATATAAATTCTCAGCTATGTGGCACAGAGACAGGCACCATTCCATGATACTAGAGCCACATGGAAGGCCAGACTCAGATCCCAGGTAAGCCTGAACATGGCAACCATGGCCATGGTGCTCAAGATCTTGGCAGACTGGAAGGCTGGGGTGGGATAGAGAGGGTGTTACCACAGTGTGGTGAGGCTCTGTCACAGGGGCACCTCTTCTTTCTGTAATGAAATAAGTAAATTAACTTAGGAGATAAATAAAGAAGGAAAAGCCCTTTGAGCTATCTTTTCCTACATACAGCAAGCCATAACAATTCCTCTGGGAAGGGTGTCTTCTCATACAGAGATGAGAAAGGGAGCCTTTATCTGGAGGATTGGGATGGGGCTACAGTGAACCAAGCAAATAAACTCCCTAAACTGGCCACCTTCACTAGCTTCACATTTACCCTAGGAACTTCCCAAGAATTTACTACCCTCATCTAAAGATTCCTCTGACCTGTCATTTTGTTATAAATGTATTGTTCTGTGTCTTAAAAAGTATAAAAGCACAAGTACCTTGTTTTGGTCCCTTCTTGGGATTTCATACTTTTGGGGAACCAACCCCCCACTCCTGTGTATAGAAAGCTAGTAACATTTGTGTATTTGTGTCTTTTTCTCATGTTAATGTGCCCTTTTGTGAATCTATTTCCTAGATTTAGTTTGAAGAGCCCAAGTAGACCTGAGGGGGGTAAAAGGCAATCACTGGCCCTCTACACCAGCGCAAAGCAAGAGGATACCTCCTAACTCTTGGAATTACCTCCTTGTGAAATTGACTCCTGTATTCATTCAGCAATGAATGCAACAGCACTTTTTATCCTCAATTACATTGTCAGTGCTGGGTTACCTTCCAGAGATTGCAAGTGAATAAAACAGAAAAAGAGAGGGAGGGAGAGAGAGAGAGAGAGAGAGAGAGAGAGAGAGAAAGAACAGTCTCTGATTTCTTCCTCAAAAAATTCTTTGGTGGCTCTGATCACTGTTCTGTTAGCCGTGTTTCATTAAGTACTGTGGGTAAGATCCTCAAGGCAGGAGTTGGTTTTATCTTCATCATCACTGCAGCTCTGGTCCTGGAAAAAGAGCTGAAACCTACTGGTCCATAAATACTTCCTGGATTAATGATTGAATACAATGCTGAGGGGACAAGTTTCAGAGAAAAGTGAAAACAACTTAAATTAATCATAGTGTAAAGAGATAAGTAAGTATTCAAATAATGTTCAAATGAGTTTTTTCCCAAATATGAAACAGATTTTATTGATTTGGAAAGATACAAGAAAAATATTGCTAGAAAAATTAATTAATGTAGGACTCTATTGTTAAATTATTTTGACCTAAAACTCCCACACTAGGATTCCTATGAATAAGCTAGAAATGTCCATGTTAGGCTGTTTTCCTGAGCTGGTTGCTAAGTTACAGCCAATCACACTAGCCACACTTGCGTCAATCACAGAAAGCCCACCTTTTGGGCTGTTTTTGCAGCCTACAGTCCATCTGTATCCAATCCAATTGTTTACCTCATTCCTTCACTTTGGCTTTTATAAATAATTTTCCCTTTTCCAAAACTTAAATACCAAGTCAACCACGAGGCTAGCCAAAGTTGTTTGGAAGTCCAGGGACAATAGACCGATTATAATTGTGTCAAGATTTGCTCAGTTAAAACTACTCTATTTTGGCCATTTTATTCTTTTAACACTATCTAGTGTTTAAAAGAAAACTGTATATGGCTGAAAATAAATATAAACACTATTATTTTTACTATGGAGTCTTCTTTTGAAATGTTCAGTATGTGGTAACTTGATTTTATCTATTTCCTAATTTTATATGATTAATAAATTGCAATTGTTGGGACCAGCAGTTAGCGTAATGGCTATGTTGCTGAACTCCCATGTAGTCGACCACGGTTCGTGTCCCGGACCCGGTGGCTTAAAACTCATGCCAGGCACGTGTACGGGCGTGCCCAAGATCCCGAGAGGAGAATGGAGGAGAAGGGTTTGTGGTGTGACCCTCCGCCCTGGGGGGTGATTTCTCGCTTTCTGTCTCTATGTCTCTCTCTGTCTGTCTGGCGAGTGCACGTGCCCTATAACGAAAACCTCTCCAAAAAAAAAAAAAGAAAGAAATTGCAATTGTCAAGTAGACATTCTAGCTTGGTATATATTATCATCTTAAAACATAATGACAAAAGCAAAAATCCACCTATATACCACACACAACCTATACACAAATGTTGGTATGAAACTAATATTTAGGGACTGTCCTCCTATATGTCTTCACTATTTAGTTGCTTTTTCCACTAATTTCTTTTAGTTTCTTGCCATAAGGCATGTGCACTTACTGAAGAGAAGCAGAGGGAAAGTGAGAAATCACCCCTGGGAGGAAGGCCACAGTACAATTCCTCTTCCTCCATTCTCCTCTGGGGATTTGGGGCACACACGCACATGTACCCAGAGTGAATTTCAAGCCACCAGGCCCAGGACTCAAACTGCATTCAGCCAGGTGGGGACCCAGCACCTTAACCACCACATCACCTGCTGGCCCTCCACTCTCTTATTGTCTGTTTTCAACATCATTCCATTTAAAAATTACACTTACATGGTTATGATCATTCAACATGAACATCACAAAGAAATTTAAGGTGGGAAACTGTGAAGAATTTTCAGAATGTGAATGCCTCTGCAATCCAGTAGAGAGCCAAAGAGGCACACCCACTCCCAGGAGTGTGGGAAAAGTGTCTTATATTGTATAACATTTCAAATTTCTTGTATCATTTTTGGGACTGGCTATTAGAATTATATATCTGGCTTTAATCTGGCCACACGGTTTCTTTTCAGAAAGTAATTGGGTCTGCTTTTAAATAATTTTTTAAATTATTTAAAAACTAAAACTTCACTTTCATGAAATTCTTGCTTCTGTGATTTAAGGAACTTAATGCTTATTGCCTTCATTTTTCTGGCAGCGTCTCCATTCCTGAGATTTTTCTTGTGATTTATCTTGTAGTGGTTAGACTTTTTTGTGTGTTTTGTTTTGCTTTAAAGAAACAGACATGGCTGCCATTTTCCCAGATTCATTTGGTCCTTGTTGCTTCTTCTTTTATTTTCTGTTTTTCTTTTTTTTTTTTTCCCTCTTAGATGTCTCTGGCTATCATGTTTATGTGTATGCAGCAACCTAAATGGGCATATGTTTATTAGATTATACATTTATTTCCTGAATTTCTTGTTAGATGCAATCTCCTGTCTTTCTGCCACTGAGTGTTCTGTGAGGAATTCAGAGACAAGAAAGAGTTCCTTCCGTACTCCCTGGGGTACAGATCTGGGGACCCACCAGCACCCTAGATAACCTTCTTATTCCTGCTATGGTATTAGTAGAGCGTGGTCAACCAGACTCAGCTAGAGGGAGATTCTGACCCACTGGGATTTAGTCCTCCACTTCAGTGTGGAGTTCATGAAAATGGGCCATCTTTAGATGGCCTGTCCTGCTCATTATCTTCTCCCACCAGTTTATACCATCCTTTGTCTAATTATTCCATGATTTTGTAAACATTGATGTGAGTTTTTTATTTTTATATTGACTTTTTATTTTTCAACATCAGTTCTGTAATTCGGACATAGGTGGAGTCGAGATGCTTCACAGGGGTGAGTATTCGGTTAGTGCTTGTCCTATCGTATTTCCTGTGACATTTGCATGGATTTTTGTTTTTCATTTTTTCATTTGACTATCTTCTATTATTATTTTCAAGCAGTCATTCTAATTTGTCCCTCTTTCTTCTGATATCTTATCATTTCTATTTTTAAACTAAGCAAGTAGCAGGGCCAGCAGTTGGCATAGTGGTTGGGGCACTGGACCCCCACATGGCCAACCATGGTTCGTATGCTGGACCTGGAGGCTTAAAAGTCATGTCAGGTGCAAATGCATTTGTGTCCAAATTCCAGGAGGAGAATGGAAGAGAAGGGATTGTGGCATGATTGTCTCCCGCAGGAGTTAATTTATCACGTTTCTTCTCACTGTCTCCTTCTAGTGAACACATGTGCTCTATGGCAAAAACCTTTAAAAAATTCAATAAAAATCAAAATAAATCAAGCAGGTGGCTAAAATTTAGGGAGCTCACATAAGTTTTTAGTTTTCAAAACTAAAATAATAATGGAATAAAGGTATTTGTAGGTGAAACAATGTTGGTCAGCATTTGGCAAACTTTTTTCATAAAGGACAAGACGGTAAATAATTTCAGTTTTAAGGGTCAATCCTCTCAGTTTGACACTCAACTCTGAGACCCAATTTTAACACTTGAAAGCAATTGTAGACCACAGGGAAATTACGGGTGTGACTATCTTCAATAAGACTTTATGAATACTGAAATCTGAATTCCGCATGATTTTCACATCTCAAAATAATATTCCTTTTTTTGTTGTTTTATTTGTTTTCAATTATTTAAGAAAAGCAAAATCTGTTCTCAGCTCACAGCACAAACAGACGGGCTGTTGGATTTTGCCTGAGGGCTCGTCGTTTTCTGACCCCTGACATCAATGGCTATGCTGTGCAAGTCTACTTGGTCTGCTTCCCCAACAGATTGCTTTTTTTTTCTTTTCTTTCAAACAGACATTTTCCCACAACCAATGAGAGTTCAGGATTTAGATAAATGAAAATATTCAGTATTCTCCTCAGGATTTCCCATGAGTAAGAAACACCAAGCAGACACATTACAGGGACTATCTCAAATGGGAGACTTGTTCCAGGGTTCAGGTAAACGCTGTCATGAAAGTGTCTTTCAATGGAGGGAACTTTTAAATGTGCAACACCCAGAAGGCAGAGTATTCCCTCGTGAGTTTCCCAGGCGTCACTTGTGGATGCTTTGCTCCTGTTTCGTGTCCCCTGACGAACCCGGAGAGATCTGAGAGCTTGGAATTAGAGAGGCAGCAATGTATTCGTCTTGATCTTTTATTATGAGATTTGTAATGATATTTCTTGCGCTGGAATTTAATCTGTTTTTACAGCGGTCACAGCTACTACAAAACTCCCTCATAACATTCTCAATGTGGAAAGTTCACTTAAGACATGACTTCTCTCTTCTGGACATATTTTGATGGCAGATAGGACGATTTATTACACCTTCTCTCATCTTTGTGGGGCACATTTTTGTCACAAAAGCAGTGCTGCTAGGCTGCTGTTGGCAGTTACCTCCAAAACCCAGGGCACATCAGGAAAAGGTAGGTACCAAGGCTGTGGTCCCCAGCTGCTCAGGAGAAACTGCCTGTTAGAAACAGAGTCCCCACTCCCCACCCAGGCCCAGATTTGGGGGTATCCTCAGGTCTGGACCCCTGGCTGGGGTTGGGTCCTTTCCTCCAACTCTGTGGTTTATCCATTATATTTTTATTAGAACATCTATGTTTTGTTCAAGTGACAAGTTAATCTCAGTATGCTAAAGGTTTATTTATCCTTTTACCTTTTCAGATATTTACAGATTACTAAAATAACTGTTAGTTTTTGAATTCTGTCTCTTATTATTGCTCAAAATACTGTACTTTTGAATTTATTAGGGATGGTTTCAAGTCAGCCAGTGCTTTTAAAGGCATTTATGCTGATAGACATATTTTCTGGAGTTCTTGAAATTCCTGTGCCGTAAAACTTTGACGATATGGATACTAGTCTAACATTATCCTAAATATTTCTAAACTTTTGGTTTAATTGCCAGAGGACATGTATGCTCACCAGAGAGATGGGATGGGGGAGAGGGAGAAAGGACCCCCAAATAGGACATAGTCACACTGTAATTCCTTCTCTTCAGTTCCCCAGCCTGCCAGGATTTTAGGCACTTGTGCATAAGCCTACCATTTTCTTCAAGCTGCTGAGGCTGGCTACAAACTGTGGCTGGCCAAGTGAGAACCTTCTTCATTAAGCTCTAAGCCTTGGGACTGCTCTGATCTCAGTTTTAATGACAATAGCTCTCTGGTAACAAAATCTTTGCATGCTAAATGAAAGAATATGGGAAGTTTCTAAAAGTTCAAAAGAAAAGGTGAAGTTATTCTGTGGTACCGCCAAGGACAGAATGCCACAGGTGACACATCACAGTATGTTCTTCCAGCCCTTGGTGTTATTGTTTGGAATATGAACCAGTTTTGAAATGAATGCAGTTAATATGCTCGATTTGTTTACATCTTCAGCCCTGTCATTACTAATGAAGAAATACCATCTACTTGTATAATTTGAAGTTAAGCATGTATGTCACATGTTCATCATATTTTGAGACTTTTCTATTGGGGAGTTAATCATTTTCTAAGAGATTTGAGTGAACAGCTTACATTATTGATTTTAGCCATTTTCTGACACATTTTGCAATGATTTTTTTCCAGTTTATCACTTTTGTTGCAATTTTATTCACTGTATTTGGGTTAGAATATTTATGCTTTATTATAGTAGCAAATTAATCCCTAAATCTCAGTGGCCTAATTCACTAAAGTTTTATTTATTCAGTTCCTGGCCTAACGTGGTGCTATAGCAATAATACAATGCTCCGAAATGCTGTAGCCACATGGGAAGGTCCCAGGTTCATGTCTGGAGACCTCTCTCTACATAATGGACATGCACACACGTGCCCATGGTCCCGGCAGGCCGAGCCTGGGCAGGGTGGTGATGGTGGTTGGGAGGGGGTTGCAGTGTGATAACTTCTCTCTCACTCTTTCTCATGAAAAATCTAAGATGAATAAAGTTGGAAAGAATAGAGTACCTGAAGCAGACGCTATGATCATCCAGGGCGAGTTGGATCAGTAAGGACCACAGGAATACAGGGCACTTGCGCCGTGAACGCTGACGGTGAAACAGCAGAGCAGAGAGAGCTACAGGACGTGCTTCCTCGTCCTTACTCCAGCTTGGGAGCTGCAGACTGCTGCAGCCTACGAGGCGGAACCAGTCTTCTCAGGAAAAGCTTCAGGGAAGAAACACGTGGACATGGAGTGAGCTGCAGATGACTCAGCCAGTGTTTTCTGTACAGGCTTTATGATTTTATTTTGAAGCATGTAGATTTGTTGAAGCAACTACGAAACCAACCTACTGTACGTTTTCTTTCGTCCATCTGCTCAATTCTGTGCCCAGACTGTCCACCCACTGCCCGCTTCTTGCCGGCTCCAGTCCAACCTTCAGATCACAGAGTACCTGGCACTTTTCCATTCATGAGCTGTCATTCCCCGGAGCAGAATTCACCTTTTTTTGCGCTGCTATGCAAGAATCACACTGTGTATTGGAGACATTATTTTTTATTATGTCCATCTCTTCTGTGTGTCCCTTAAGGGGAAGGATCTCAATGTTTATGCCTGTTATCTGATTCAGTATACACACTGGACTAGCAAACTGTACAGTGAGTCAGTATTTTATATCATTTATTATTAGTGTAGCTTTAAGGTACTGGCCACTTTGGGCTGTACTGTTCTCACCTTAAAACTAAAGGGACTAAAGTAAATAATGGATTGTCACAGTAATAAGATGAAATCACTTATGCAGAATACAAAATACAGCACCCAATGTAGATTAGACTATTAACAATTCTATATTTTGTTAAAATTTGCCTTTGTTCTCTTCTTTGGATGATTTCTTATATGATAAACCTTATTATGTAGTGAAATGCTTCTCAAATTTCATTTATTTATTTACTAATTACGCAATCCTGCAGTGTCAACAACATATATCATAACCTACCTAATATTTAGCTTCATATTGACTATTTTTTACTTACAATATATACTTTAAAGCTTTATATCACTGGCATTAATGGAAAACCAATAACACTTGCCATAAATAAAAGACATCAAAACAACCTTTGAAATTGTAAAATAAAAATAAACAATAAATTTTAAAACGTTTGTGAAAATGCTCATTAGAAAATAAGTTCTTAAATGAGAAGTCTTGAAATATTCGTGATTATTCAGTAATGAAAGGATATTTGACTCTACATTACTTGATTAAACAAGTCATCATGATTCTGTGTCTAAATGAAAATTATGTATAGACTTTTTTTCTTGGAGAGGTTTTTTCGCTATAGGGCACGTGCGCTCCCCAGACAGACGGAGAGAGACAGAGAGACAGAAAGCGAGACCCTTCTCCTCCATTCTCTTCTCGGAATCTTGGGCACGCACGCACATGCGCCCAGCGTGAATTTTAAGCCACCAGGTCCGGGACGCGAACCACAGTCGAATACGTGGGAGTCCAGCGACATAGCCATTACGCTAACTGCTGGTTCCCTAAACTTTTTAGTCTTTTTTTTTTTTTTTTTTTGTGCGGTTTTTGCGACAGACGTCTGGTGCGCTCGCCGGACAGACAGAGAGAGACATAGAGACAGAAAATGAGAAATCACCCCCCTAGGGGGATGGTCATGCCACAATCCCTTCTCCTCTCGGGATCTTGGGCAGGCACGCACACGCGCCCGGCGTGAGTTTTAAGCCACCGGGTCCGGGATGCAAACCGCGGTCGACTACATGGGAGTCCAGTGACATAGCCATTACGCTAACTGCTGGTTTTCAAGGTTCCCTAAACTTTTTGATATTACTCTGCACTGAGAAAATCCAAACTCAGATGTGTGAGTCACCAAAAAAGACAAAAACATGTAATGAATTCCTTGAGATGTCTGAACACTGAGACCATATGCAAAATAATTAAAATGATATTTGGTGTACAATTTTAATTTCAAGGTGCTTTCTTAAAAGAATCTTTCAACAGCCAGCAGGCAGCATGAGGTTAAGACTCTAGATCCCACATGGCCAGTTTCATGCTTTGAATCCCAGATCCAGCAGCTTGAGAGTCATGTGGGTACATGTGAGTGTATGTTCCAAATCCCTAGGGGAAAATGAAGGAGAAGGGATTGAGGCATGGCCATTCCCCTGGGGGGGTGACTTTTTTACTTTCTCTCTCTCCCTCTCTCTCTCTGATGAGTGCACACATTCTTTAGAAAAACTAAGTAAATAAGTAAATAAAAGAATATTTCATAGTTTTTACATTGAAGGTTTAGTTAAAAAAATTGAAGGTTTAGTTAAAAAATAGAAAGTTGCTCACAATATCAATAAAATAAAAGACTCCTTTAGGAAAGCAATGAATTTCAAAATTAAAAAAAAATAGTAGACTTAATCCCATCCTACATATTCTTGAAAATGGAAAAAAATTAAAATATACAATAACCTGATTTTATTTTTTTTTTGAGACAGAGATTTTTACTATAGGGCATGTGCACTCATTGGAGACAAAGAGAGACAGAAAGGAGAGCTCATCTTCCAGAGGACATGGCCGCACCACAACCCCTTCTCCATTCTCCTCCAGGATTTTGGGGCATGCATGTGCACATGCCCAGCATTAGTTTTAAGCTTCCAGGTCCAGGATCTGAACCACAGTAAACTGCATGAGAGTCCAGTGACGTAACCATTACTCCAGATGCTGGTCCCACAATAACCTGCTCTTAATACACTGGCAATTGCCTAGCTTTTTATTTTTTTTAGAGAGAGAGGTTTTTTTCTATAGGGTGTGTACATTTCCTGAAGTGAAAGAGAGAGACAGAGACAGAAGAGAGAGAAATAACCCCCTCGGGGAGGGGAGGATGACCATGCCACAATCTCTTCTCCTTTGTTCTCCTGTCAGGATTTGGGGAGCACACACACGTGCCCAGTGTGAGTTTTAAGTTGCCAGTCCAGGATTCAAGCTGCAGTCAACTTCATGGGAGTCTGGCGACATAACCATTACACCATATGCTGGTTCAATTGCCTAGTTTTAATAAACATATTTCCTTTGTATTATGGATGAAAACTTCTATTGGACACCCCTTTGTAGTTGCACTGTTTTTATTTATACATGTGTTTTGTTTGTTTGCCTATTTTCCAATGCCTATTTACAATTCTCATGTCCTTATCCATAAATTGGCAAAGACTGGCAGGACACAATGACTTCAGGACTTCTCTGCGTACCTCCAGGCTGATAAATACCAACATATTTTTCTTGAATTCACAATAATGGGAATTTTATCAAGTCATAGTCATGATATTGATATGAAAAACAAACAAAAATGGAAGCAAGTTTATATTTTGGGCTATAGCTCTCATTCTGTTATGCACGGTGTTTTTTGATAGAGGCCACTTGTCCATCTTTTGCTTTGTCCATGATTATCAGTTTTACCATTTCTTTGACTGCAATTTTGCTACATATATTTCCAATTTTTTTCTGCCTCTCTGGCCCCTGACATTAAATGTAAATATTAAGGTATAAAAAAGGCTTTATGGAATTTCCATGATTGGTTCCTGTCCTGAGCATTAGCTTCTAGGTCACTTTTATATTCTACTTTGCTTTAGAAAATTCAGTTTGACTTGCATTAAAATGTTTGTGGGTTTTATTTATTTATATTTATTTTTTAAATATTTATTTTATTTTATTTTATTTATTCATTCATTTATTTTTTAGTTTGACCAGAGAGAGAAAGAGGGTGAGAGTGACACAGAGAGGAAGTGAGAAAGCAAGCCACCAGATTCAGGACTCGAACCCTTTTCGGCCATGTGGGATTGTCCAGCGCCTTAACGACCACGCCACCCGCTGGTACCCTGTTTGTGGGTTTTAAAACAGGCCTTGAGATTTTATGCTTTCAGCCCAAAGTATGAGTATATACAAACAAGTCATACCATGAGAAATTCAATCATAGTTTTAGAGTGGAAACACAAAATGTAAGTGTTAATCATCATTGCATTCTTTTGATTTTTATGTAATTAGAAATGCATTATGACATATATGGTTTGTAGGTACATATGTGTATATGTGCAACTGATTTAATCACGTTCACCACTAATGAATAAATTTTATCATAATCTTCAATTTTATGCATTAACATGCTCTGTTTTTAAAATCTTGAGACCAGAATGTATGTGTGTGTATATATGTCTGTGCATATGAATTTCCAATAAATTAAGCCCTTTTATTCTCTTCTTCAAATAATCTCTATCTTTATTGTCTTGCCTTACTCTTCTGGCTTACTCTTTTTTTTTGGAAAGGTTTTTGCTATAGGGCGTGTGTGCTCGCCAGACAGACAGACAGAGACAGAGAGATGGAAAGCGAGAAATGACCCACCAGGAAGGATGGCCACGCCGCAATCGCTTCTCCTCCATTCTCCTCTCAAAACCTTGGGCACACATGCACTGTGCCCAGGTCTGGGATTCGAACTCAGTCGACTACATGGGAGTCCAGCGACATAGCCATTACACTAACTGCTGGTCCCTTGTCTTACTCTTTTTAATGTCTTGCTTCCTTGATTGAGCAATTTCTAAGAGAAATTTATTTAAATTTTCACCATTTCATTGAGTTATTAATATTTTCTTGCATTTCTTTAGATTTTTGGTCTATATATCTCATATTAGTAGAGATGATCATAACTTTAATCCTCTCTTTTTAACATGTTTTTTTTTTATTCTATTTATTTATTTATTTATTCATTTTTTGGAGAGGTTTTCTTTTTTGCTATAGGGCACGTGCGCTCGCCAGACAGACAGAGAAAGACAGAGAGACAGAAAGCGAGAAATCGCCCCCCCAAGGGTTATGGCCATGCTGCAATCCTTTCTCCTCCATTCTCCTCCCAGGACCTTGGGCACGCATGCACATGTGCCCAGCGTGTTTTAAGCCACCGGGTCCAGGACGCGAACCACGGTCGACTACGTGGGAGTCAAACAACGTAACCATTACGCTAACTACTGGTCTCTGTTTTATTATTGATAGAGAGCACATGTGCTTGCAAGAGAGAGAAGCATCTTTGATAGAGCCCTGGCGTGTCATCACCCCCTTTCTCTACCCCCAGCTCCTCAGGACCCTGGGTACACGTGCATGTGTCTGGCATGTTTTTAAACCCACATGGGAAGCTAAGCCTGCAGTTGACTGTGCGGCCTCTGGCACTGCAATTTAGTTTGCTCCTGGTTGTACCAGCAGTTTGAGCCTTTTATTCTGTCTCATGAGGTCATTCTATGTATCTTTACTACTGCACCCATATTTTTCCACTTATTCTTACTTTAAGTTCTATTTTGTCTAATATTAAAGTACCACGTCCATGCTTTGAATTGCATATAGGTTTATCTTCATTGGAAGGCTGGTAAATACGTAACAGTGAATTGGCCTAGGGTCCCAGTTTGAGACATTTGCTGAGATTTGCAGTATGTGCATATGTGCGTCTTCCCACCAAGGAGGCCAACATCCGTGCTGCAGGGCCAGCACCACCCACCAGCACAGCACTGTCTACCTTTATTTCTCAGAGGGCACTGAGTCTGAAACTGTGCTCACTCTGCTCAGGCCCCAGGGCCTCACTACACCAGTGCTAACTTCTGTGATGTAGGGAGTGGCCCTGATGGGGCTCTGCCTTCCTGGCAGGCACGGCTCTAGTCTTTACTCTCATGCAGGCCACGTCAGGCTTTTGCATGTTCAGGGATATATAGTCGTATCTGTCACCTCCTGCTTCTGGTCCTGAAATTCACCATGCCTTTAATCCCTACTCATGGTTTTGCATCTTTGATCCTGGTATTTCTCTGTAATGGCATGTCTAAAGTAAAAGCATACCTATTTTAGTTGCAGTGTTTGCTGAGTTTTGGCTGATATATTCTGAAGTAAAATGGCAGACTGTGATGTTCCTTTCAGGAAAAGAAAGTGCCTGAAAGCAAGTGCTTTAAGTCATAACTGATCTCTGTCTTATAAAATAGTTTGGAGAAATTGAGAAAATAATTAAAAGTTAGAAAAGTGAATTGGCGTCAAGTTGTTAGCTCAGTAATAACACAACAGGTTCCACTTGGAAAGGTCACCATCTCACGTCATGAGGCCCTTACACAGACTGGCCATGTCTATGCTCATGATCCTGGCTAGCAGAAGCTGGGAGTAGATTGTGGCGTGGAGACCCTTTGGGGTGCTGTCTATTTCTCTATGTCTCTGCCTATCTTGCTCATGAATGAGAAAAACTTAATGAAGCAAAACAGTATTAGGAGAGAACTATCAGCAGCCAGCAAGTCTTGCCCTTTCCACCAGCTGGAGGAGCCTGCGAATGAATGTGTGTGGAGGCTGGAGGATATTTGTCCTCATCCTACGTCTAGAAACATCAGAGGGACCCCTCAGAGAGTGTGTATGTGCTCCCAGGAATCGTGCACTCTGAACCTCCTGTCGTCTAACAAACCTGAGTAAAATAAAGGTGTAGTCATGACAAGATTGCTACGAAGAGGAGGAAGCCAAAACAAGATGGGCCTGTGCTGCCAGAATGTGCTGGCCAGATGTGCACACGTGCTTTTTTTTTTTTTTTCCCTTATAGAATTATTTATTTAATTATATTTATTCATAATTTATGTTCATTTGACCAGAGAGAGACACAGAGAGAGAGAGAGAGAGGGAAAATGAGAAAGCTAGCTATCAGATTCAGGACTCAAACCATGGTCAGCCATATGGGAGTGTCCAGCACCTTAACCACCATGCCACCTGCTGGACCCTCCACATGTGTTTTCAATGCCCTAGAGATAGGTCACGAGGGCCAGGAGGTGGCATGATGGTTAAGGCTATGACTCCCGCATGACCAAACATAGTTCGAGTCTTGGACCTGGTGACTTGCTTTCTCACTTTTCCTCTTTCTCTCTCTATCTGATGAGCATATGTACTCCATAGCAAATTAAAGAAAATAATGATAATAATAAATAAAATTAAAATAAATAATTCTTTAGAAAAAATAGAGAAGAAATGGGTGATGTAGGAGAGAGCTGAAAGGGTTCTCCTTTGGTTCTGTTCAAGAGGGCCAAAAAGAGGACTGAGAGTCTCTCAGCAGACAATATGGGAGGGATGTCTAGTAGCTAAGGAAGAAGTCGCGACTGTCAGAAGGAGAAATGTATGTATTTGTTGGATTACAATAGATAAAAATTTATCCGAAGTACACATACATGCACAGATAGCAAAAGCCACCAGACTCAATACCAATTCACTGCAGAAAGCACTAGAATTCACCATGGTATGGGTCAAAACATACCTTAGTCTTTTAAGTGCGTATCTGCTGATGTTACTTATAATTACATTTTGTTTTCTAACCCTTTTAGAGAATTAAATAAAAAGAAATAGTAAGTTGATTCTGATATAAGATAAACTTATAAAGCTCAAAGTTAAGCCAGCGTGTTGCCCATTCTCTCTTGGGGATTTTGGGCATACATGCAAGTGGGTCTAGTGTGATCCTCAAGCTGCCAGTCCACGACGGGGACCATGGAGTGGGCCATGTGGGATCCAGCTGCCTTAATCTGCATGCCACCTACTGGCCGTCTCTCACTTTTTCTGAAGAGTTTATTCTATAAAAGGATCTGAAACAAAGTCTTTATTCCAACAGTAAAGATGAAAGACTTGACACATAAGAGAACAGATGAAATAAGCCATTCGCAAAACCTTGTAAGCAGTAACCCATTCTAGGATATGCTCTAAAGAGTAGAATATAAATTTGGCTGGGCTGGGCTATAGATTATCTCTGAGTGCCAGGGAGTTGAAATGTCATGGTGTAGACACCAATGATTGCTACACAGCTTCTATCATAAAGGAAATTAAAACTCTCACTTATGGCTCTCTTGGAGCTTTGACCATGTGGCTTTGGACAAGCACTCAATTCCCCATTGCACTCTAGAGAAAGCTATTATAAAGAAAATTTGGGCAGTCCCCATAGCATGGTGGGGAGGGCCTTTTCCTCTTTCTGTCTTGCTCTGGTGAGCACGTGTACCTTTGGGCAAAATAAATTTCTAAAAAAAAAGAAGAAGAAATTTTGAAAATAAACTTTAAGTTGGCAATCCTGAAAACATTAGCGATGACTACTGAATCTTATGTTATGCATATTTAGAAATATTCATTGTCTCTCTACACTCTTCATTTCTTTAGATTACAGCAATTCTAAATGGAGATTTTATTGTTGTTTACAGAGAAGTGATTATACTATAAGAAATATCTTACTGTAACAAAGTGGAAAAGCAGTAACAGATGGCTATCTATTACAGAACAATTTTGCCTTTCTTTAAATGTGCTTATAGTAAAAGAAACAAATGAAGTTTTAAAAATACATGAGTAAAGTATCTTTAGGAAGAGTGTTTTTAAATATTTATCCATTAAACATCAAATGGTCTGTTTTGTTTTATTTCTGCAGAACATTAAACTTATGGGATTTTTATATCTTCAGATCAAAGTCCCTGGTTGAATATATTTCTTCCTATAAATAACTATGCTAATCACTTTTTCATCCTATTTACTTTACTGATTAATAAAAAGAGACCAATAAAATATAGGGTCATGCTCACAGTTCACAATTAATAATTGGAAGAGGTAAGAAAGAAGCCATTTTGATTCCAGGTTTTTTGTTTTTTCTAGAATAGCTATTTTGATTATACTCTTTATTTAAATGATGCATTAATTTTGTAAGTTGTAGGTGACAGGCACCACAAATAATGTCATTTCATTTTTTTATTTAAATGTATTTATTTACATTCATCCACTATACATCATTACAGCATACAAAATGAGATTTCCCATTCAGAATACACTGTAAATTGGCTCAATCAAGCACATCAACATACTTGTTATTGTCAACAAAGAATTTTCCATTTCTTCTTTCCTGTATATTTTGCTTATTTTTGCTGTCCTTGATTCCCTATCTCTCACCCTATGTTATGTCCCACCCTTCTCCCACACTGTCTCTGGTATCCATGGTTGCTTTCTATGCCTTTCCCCCCATTTTATTGATTTGCTAATGAACTTAGTTAATCTAAATATTTCCAATAGCAAGCTCAGCTGATATATACATATCCATGAACCCAAGTCTGACTTTAGGCATAAACCTCAGTGAGTAGAATGAACACACTATAAAGTAGCACCTAGCTGGGGCTATATAGTTTACTGAAGTCATTAAATATGCATTTTTTTCTGAAACTTTTTAAAATTAATTAATGTACATTCATCTCCTAATCATTGTCACAGCATACAAAAAGTGATTTCCCATCTAGAATATACTGCATGGTGGCTTAATCATGTATGTTATTATCAATAATTTTCCATTTCTAGTTTCACATGTATATGTGTGTGTGTGTGTATACATATATATGTGTGTGTGTCTGACCCTCTGCCTTTTCCCACCCTCTTCTTACACTATCTCTGGTGTCTAC
>NW_006159729.1:180237-200161 GCF_000334495.1 Tupaia belangeri chinensis | reverse complement strand
AGAGGTATTTTCTTGCTTTCCCATATTTCTTGTGGTCCTGTGGTGATTTTTAGTCATCTGATGAAAAGTATGTTTCTTCCCAAACTTGAAGTTCAATTTGAGCGTCCAGGAGCATGCAGAAAAGGAAACAGAGAGAGAGTGAAACAACAGCATCAAAAACAATCAAGAAACAGTGAAAAAGAGAAGAAAAAAACTATTACTTTTTTTAATATTATTTTTTAAAGCAAAAATTAGGATACCATGCAGCACGCAAGTGCTGCACAAAATCACTAGTTCTCAGTAACCCTGAAGGTGTCTTCTGAGGCCTGCTCCCTTACCTCTCCTGGGTTGGGAGAGGGAGAGGGGATTATTGACAAAATAAAGGGCAAGGAGGGGCTGAATGCCAAAAAACTGCTTTGCCTTAAAAAATTTTAAAAAGAAAAAAATTACCAAAAAATGAGAAGACAGAGACAGAGGTAGAGAGAGACAAAGACAGAGACAGGAACAGGAGGCTTGAAAGTCTGCCTACCATGCGAGTTTGTGGCTGGGGGCTGAATTATCCTTGGAAAATCTTCATTTCTCCTATTCCCCTGAAATCTCTAGCTCTCAGCCATGAGGGTTCTATTCCCCACAAACTGTGACATGTTTTTCTTCCTAGGTCCTTCAGTATTACTGGGCTATGCCAAAGAATGATTAAGTTTGCACTCCTAGAATAAAATCTTACAAGAATCTTGTTGGTCCCTCTCTCTCATCAGGTTGAGATAGTCATGTAGGTAGTTCTTGAAGAATGGAGAGAGTTTTAAGAAAGTATTGACAGGGAAAGTTGAGAGCATTTTGGGGTAATTTTTCTTTTTTTAAGAAGTTTTTGCCTTAGGACATGTACAGTCACTGGAGAGCGACAGAGATAGACAGAGATGGTGAGAGGGAAAGTAAGAAATCACCTTTACAGGTGGGATGACCATGTCCCATCCCTTCTCTTCCATTCCCTTCTTGGGATTCTGGGCACATATGCACACACACACCCAGTGTGAGTTTCAAGCCTCCAAGGCTGGGACTCAAACTGCGGTCAGCTATGTGGTTGTCCAGTGTTGTAACCACTATGCAATATGCTGGCCCAATTTTGGGGTAATATTAAAAACTCACCTCAGATTGGCAGCCGTGATTTTGTCATCTGAGTAATCTGCGCAGTGATGTGGCATTTGCCCAGCTGTGACATAATCTCATAAAATGGGAGAGCTATGTTTAAATAGTTGGGATTATATAAAAGTGGGTTTGTTATAGATGGTGAAACTGACTACAATTATTCACTTCTCTCTGACTTCACAAGAGAGCAAGTATGTTTCTCTTACTTTTGAGTCCAGGCTGCCCTTGTGCCCTGTCTTGCTCAGTAGAGTACACAACAAAAGATGATGTGTAGGTCCCATTCCTGGGCTTAAAGGAGAGGTGTATGTTTTTCTCTCTTGAGATCCCCACTTATGCCATGGGCCCAGGCCCAATCCAACCCTTACATAGAATGACAACCATGTGAATAAGTCATTATGTAGCTCAGTTGTTTTAGCTGATCCCCCCAGCGATGTGACAGGGGAAGCACCAGCAACCACAGTCAAGAGAGCCACCAAACCACTAATTATTGAGAGTAGATACCTAAAAGGTGCCACTCAAAGCCAGACTAAGCCACTAACTTGAAAGATTATAAAACAAGTAGACGATTGTTGTTTTAATCCACAGTTCTGGAAGGTTTACTACACAGCAAGACCTAATTGTTACAGTCCTTGTGGATCTTATTAGAGAAAGTGTGTTTTAGAAGAAGGGAAAAGAGGTCATAATAGGGATGATAAACTTAATGAACATGCACCAGTGTGGTTAGGAGAAAACTGAGGTAAGACATGCATTAAGTTCAGAAAAGAAAGTTAAAAAGCAGACTGTTAGGAATTCGGTTATGAGAGTATATCTGAAGAGCTCCACGTAAGTGAGAATAGAACATTACCCTTACAATTTGTTGCTATGTCATTCTTCAAGTGTCTGAGATCCTTTTCTTTTCTTTTTCTTTCCTGTTTTTTTTTTTTAGGACTTTTTTGCCTTTGGGCATGTGCACTTGCCAGAGAGATAGAGAGAGACTGAGACGGGGAGGGAGAAAGTGAGAAATCACCCCAAGGGGAGATGGCCATGCCACAATCCCTTCTCCACTCTCCTCCTGGGATCTTGGCCATGCATGCCCACATACCTGATGTGAATTTCAAGCCACCAGTTTGGTACTCAAATAGCAGGATAGACCATATGGGAGTCCAGCAACGTAACTGTCATGCCATCCGCTGGCTCCCAGCTCTCTGTGACCGTTAATTAAACGTCTTAGAAAGTAAATCTATTTTCCATAAAAGAACCAATCAGTTTGATACTCAGGTCAAGAGTCTAATCTGAGCCAACTAAACTCAGTTATAAATATAGTACAGATAAGTACTACCCAACAGAAGGGACTTAGAAAGTTTGTGGGGGAAAAAAATATGGTGTCAAGACCCTGCTAGAGTGCTGTTTCTCTGTCTCTCTCTCTCTCATTCTGTCTTTCCTGCTCATGAAGAAAATGAAATAAAATAAATTTTAAGAAAATTTAAAAAAGAAATATGTGGACAAATGCAATTAATGTACAAATTTATGAAGCTGGCTCCATGATTAAAGGAGCCAGATCTCACAAAGCTCACCACCTGATTCAAATCCTGACCCTGGAAGATTGAAAAACACTCTGGGTGCTTATGCATGTGTACCTAAAATCCCAGCAAGATAGGAAAATGGAGAAGGAGGAGGAGGGATAGTGGTTTGACCATGCCCCATTGGGTAGTGTTTTTTCCCTCTCCCCATATTATCACTCTTTGTTGGGTACAAGTGACCTCTGGTAAATTAAAATAATTATCAAATAAATAAATAAATATCAGTTTACTTTGGTGAAAATTAAAAAAAAAAATTATATGTATTTTTTTCCACAATAGGTATTTCCATGAATGTTTTGAAGAGCCCCTCATATAGCTCTTTTTGCTTATAAAATAAAGTATGGATATGACTGCAGTGCCCCCCAAATATTATACTATTGGTATTGATAAACGGAATGTGGAGAGTTTAAGAATATCAAAAATATCTACTTTAATTACTTAGAAAAAATGAGAATGTGGAGGGAAGTCAGATTGGTCGGTCTGAACTTTGGCAAAAGAAGAGTTTAGGAACAAAAGTGAAAAACCCTACGGTCTATAAAGGGGATGCAAATGGGTAGATGGATCTAGCAGGAAAAGGGAAGGGGAAAGAGGAGAATGAAGAATCTTCATTCCACTGTCCAAGCTCGGCAGCCCTTGAAAATAGCTACCTATGAGTTGATGTGCTAACCTAGACAACTGCTCTGTGGCTGCAGGATCACTGGTTCTTATTCTGCACATTTGCAGACCTTGATCATGACAAGTTACCTATAACCATAGTTTTTTATTCCCTCCTTATGTAATACTTTCTTCATTACTGTTAAAAAAATCCTGAAGAAATCAGTTCATATAATTGGGAAAATAGTCATAAGTCTGAAATCTAATAGAAATAACAAGTAGCACTGATGATTACACTTGTGTACATGTTTTATTTGAGCCAAACCAGCAACTATGCTAAGAACACACACGCACACACACACAGAATTCAATCCTTACAATTCCTTGAAGAGGATAAGGTTACTTGGATTTACCTGATGTTATTTTTCTAATTTTGCAGTAGAGCTAGTAAGTGGGCAGGCTGAATTGATGGGTAGGCTGTGCTTGTAAGCTGCTGTATCATTTCACAGAATTTAACATGATTCTGTTAGTAACCAGTTATATTCTCTCTAGAGACAAAAAGGAAGAAAAACAGAATGAAAGTCAAAAAAAGACATGACAACAATAACAAGCTTGTGTGTTTATTAAATTGTGTGAGAAACGGGATGGGGAGGTGTGGTGTTATCTGTTAAAGATATTTTGATCAACGGGTCTGGGGAGAAATGTGCACATATCAAAATGGTCTCATTGTAAGCCAAACAATATGATTGAAAGTATATACAAAAAACAAATAATAAATAATGTGAAAAAAAATTTAAATAATAATAAAGATATTTTATACATAAAAAAAGAAATGGTGAGATGTGCTGTGTGTAACAAGGAATGGTTTTGTGGTCGAGCATGTGGGATCTAGACACAGCTTGCCCTGGAATCTGTATTCTGCCCCCACCAAGTATATGGTACATCAAGCTTAGACTTCCTTGTCTGCGAAATGAAACTAGAAATAAAAAACGCACAGAGCACTTTTGTAAATTTACGTGCTCTGAGCAATGCCCAGCACATAGTAAGAAGTCAGTTAATCGTGGGGCATGGGGGAAATTAGCAGATGGTGTGGTGGTTACATCACTGAACTCCCATTTGGTCAAACTAGGTTCAAGTCCTGGACTCGGTGATTTCAAAATCATACTGTGTACATTCATGCCCAGGATCCCTGGAGAAGAATGGAGGAGAAGGGATTGTGGTGTGGTTATTCCCCCTGGGGTGTGATTTCTCACTTTCCTTCTCACTGTCTCTGTCTCTGTCTTCCTCCAATGAGCACATATGCCCTAAGGCAAAAAAAATGCTTCTAAAAATAAAGTCAGTAAAGGGTAGCTCTGTTATTCCATTCAAAACCAGAGATTTCAGTAAAGATGCACCTTGCATAAAGATCTGCATAGGCTGGTAGCATTAATAAAGACCTGCCAAGGGAAAGTTGAAAGTACAGCCGAATCTTTAACAGGAAAATAAAAGGAAGTGCAAGATCATATGGAAGTGAGAGTTTTGGGAAAGGCAGCACAGAACTACACTGATATCAGGTCATAAAGAACCCTGAGCCACAAACTACGAAAGATCATGGGGTCTTTGGTACTTCTGTTTGTTTTTAGAGAGAAATTTTTGCTATGGGGTGTGTGCGCTCCCTGGAGAGACAGAGAGACAGAAAGTGAGAAATCACCCCCGACCCCAGGAAGATGGCCATGCCACAATCCCTTCTCCTCCAGTCTCCTCTTGGAATTTTGAGCATGCATGCACACATGCATGGCATGAGTTTCAAGTCGCCAGGTCTGGAACTTGAAGTGTGGTCAACTACATGGAAGTCCAGCGACATAACCACTGTGCCATAAGTTGGTCCCTCAGTATTTTTTAATCTAGAAAATAACTGGCTAAAATAAAATCTAACTTTTCAAATTAATACTAGAAAGTTCCATGGTAAGTTTGGAAAGTGAGAGACTCGAGGAAGAGCAGGACAAACAGAGTCCAGAAGACTGTCACAATTATAAGAAAATTAGAAGATGAAGCAACTGCAGGATGGTGCCCAGGGAGTAGAGAAGAAGGAAAAGAGCTAAGATATACTGCTTTGGGAACTATGAGAGGTCAATTTCCAGTCAATGGGTTAAGAAGACAGCACAGGTTATCATGTGGTAGAGAAGGAAGAGCAAAATCCAGAAATGGGCAGTTGAAGAATCTCAACAGATGATGTGGAGACGTCCAGAAGAAATATACGCCCTTGGACAGGTCATGCATTCTTTGAAGTCAAGTTGCCCTGAAAAAATGTCTATCTCCTTGGTCAGAAACCATTATGGACTTCAGATTATTTGTATAACACCCACAGCCTTTTAAAAACCTCCAGAGGCAAGGCATGCTCCGTCTCCTCACCTGGACTCTTTCCAGCTGCCTTATATCCACTCAGATCCAGGCAATAAACCATTTTACTTAAAAATGACTATCCTGTGATTGTTTTTATCTCAATATTTTTCTCATCTGAATATATCTTAGTAATATTTCCTGGCAGCCATAGTAGTCCAGAAGTAACATAATGCTCCTCAATGGTAAAGTCACATTACAAGGTCCTGGGTTCACATTCCAAGGTTTCTTTGTGCATGCCGGACATGCTTACTTATGTGCCCATGATCCAGATGGGCTGAGCCTAGGGGTAGATTATGGCATGGAAACTCTGTTGGGGATCTCTGTCTCTCTTTCTCTCTCTTTTCCCTCTCTCATAGTAGAAGAGATCATTTTTAAATGTTGCATAATAACATTTCCATTCATATCTTTTTTTAAATGTTCGTTCTAGGGCATGTGTACTCACTAGAGAGACAGAGTTCTTCATAAATACCCTCTTATCTTGTAGCAGTTTTGACTGTTTAATTCATACTGTGCATTTTCCCCGTCATGCTGCTGTTTCTACTGAATAACCATAGGGCATATGCATGTATATATGCCTGAATGCATTGATAGAGGTTGGAAAAGAATACATATTCTCTTCAAAGTGAATGAATGAATGAGTACTGAACAAAATTAGTCTTTTAAATGCATATCTGTTGATGTTACTTATAATTACACTTTGTTTTCTAACCCTTTTACAGGATTAAAAGTGAATAGTAAGTTGATTCTGATATAAAATAAACTAGTGCATCTAAAAGTTAAGCCAGCATGTTGTCTCCCAAGTGAGTTTCCTTGGTAACTACATTATCTGCGACTTTCAAATGGACCTCTATTTGAATGTTCTCCAAGATGTTAGTCTGTATCCCTCATCAGGATAGGTGTTCATTACAATCACAGTGTGCTTGGAGCCGGGTGGGAAGGAGAGTGGCATTTTTTCCGGGGTAACAGCTGTGAAGATGAACAGATGCAGTTGATTAGCTGTGTGGTGTTGCTGATTCTAAGTAATTGTTATGAGTATTGAAATGTGGCTGAAATGATACGCTTGGCAATATCAATTTCTGTGGCATCTTATTCCTATTCATCACATTTGTAAATCTTGTGTTTACCCAGTTCATGGGAATTTTCCTTTTATGACTATTTAGATTCCATTAGTCATCTCTTCTGTTAACATACCAAGCTGCAGATATGTTTGTTAGTAAATGATCATAAAGGGGAAATATGAAAGGAAATGGGCCTCTCAAATTGGTGAGCCAAAAGATGAGATTTGAGGCATTCTTATCTGTACAAAGTCTGGTATTGAAATGATACAGACTTGTAGAATAAGCATGCTAAGTTAATGAACACTCAGCCCCCAATCATTCATTGGGAATGAGGTTCATTAAGTAATTTTGGTAGTGCTAGAAATGAGGGAGATACTAGTTTAAACCCCTGTGTGAGCCAGAGAGCTCAGAACTGTAAAATGTGTTGTGGTCTCTACTGAAAATATCAACTAGCATATGTGCTCATCTTTGTCCGATCAAAAGAATGCATTTTGATATAGGTAGTCAACTATATATATTGTAGGTAAAGAACATCGTAATTTTAACCTTAATAGAAGGGGTAATAATGACCTACTGCCTTTGTAATATATTTATGTGAATACTTATGTAGCTGATGTTAGAAATTCACTTTCAGATCTATTGAACAACTCAAGAGAGAAGAGTATAGGAATATCTGATTCCCTGAACTGCCCTCCTATCCCCCATTTTTAAAACATATCTAGACACTCCTAGTGGTGTCTTAGGTCAAGATAAAGGTAAAATGAAGATATATCAAGGACTTGGATTTTGGAACTTGATAGTTACTGACTTGAATGACATTTTAGTCCTGTTCATGGATAACGGTGCTGTTTCACAGTTCATAATTACATTTCTGTTATTCTGTGTGTGTCTGTCATACAGTCTTTTGCTTCTTATAATGTGTGATTTTTGCTGCCATTTTATATAATTTTTAAAAATTATTTATTTTACATTCATTTACTGTATATCATTATAACATACAAGATGAGTTTTCCTACCCAGAATACACTGTGAATTGGCTCAATCCAAGATATTACCATGCATATTATCTTCAACAGATAATTTTTCATTTTGTGTTTGTTAAATATTTTAATTTTTTTCCTTTTTCCCTGATTCCCCACCTCTCACCATCTACCATTTCCCACTTTCCTCCCATACTGTTTCTGGTGAAGCAAGCCAAACTATGAAAGTGAGGCATTATATGTCCCCACTTAATGTATACCAAATATCTGCACTCCACAGCAGAAACTGAAATATCGTTTGGTATAAAAGCATGCAAAAACAACTGTTTTATGGAATTTTTAAGCACACAGCACACTATGTTAATAAGAATAATCTCCATGTGAAAGTTAAATAATATCTATGTTTAACAAGTAGTACAAAATAATAAATTTCACTTGTTTTTTATTGATGTATATTCATAAAATATTTTCAAAATATACAGATAGCATATGTAATAAAAGCAGGGAATGTGAAATTTCACTTTTGCCGTATCGCTGTAATGAGAAAAAGGTTGATTGATTAAAATTAGAAGTGATTTTACTGAAAAGCCCACATAGACCAACCTGGACTTGAGTCCGAAAAGCTTTATTTTACTTTATTTTACCATGAAATAATTATGTTATGCCACAACATACATTCTTGTGGTACTGAAATAATATTTAATATTTATAATCTCTCAATATGGATAATATGTGTTTAATATGAAAAATTATCCTCTGAATCTTGCCTTTTGATACCTTAGATATTATTGGGTCATTGGAAAAGTCATGATACATTTTTACACAGAAAAGCATAGTAATGTTAGCATATCTGACAAGAATAGACATTAAACTAAAAGAAACCTATATGTATAAGTTTTCTCCCAATTTTCCCATTTCTTTAGTGGCTAAAGAATGCTCCAGTTTCTTATAGCAATTTGGAACTGGGAAAATTTTTTAAGAACATAATTCGAATTGGAGAAGAAACTCCTCCAATTTGGTCCAAAAGTTTAAAAACTAAACAAGATAAATCTTTGTGTAGTCTAGTAATAGAGCACTGAGATTCTACAATAGTGATGCTATTAACTTTTGTAAGTCATAAGATGACATTGGGTATCTGCTTATGATCTCAGTGTAGAACTACAAAGACCATAGTTAACGGGGAGGTATGGTGCTGACTGTTACTGTATTTGGTTGCAACAGAATGGTATTTTCCTAACATCCTTGATATTTCTGTGTTTATAAGAAATTTAAATTTTGAGAACCAGCAGGTAGCATAATGGTTATGTCGCTGGACTCCCACGTAGTCAACCGCGGTTCACGTCCCGGACCCAGTGGCTTAAAACTCACGCCGGGCACGTGTGTGTGCGTGCCCAAGATCCCGAGAGGAGAATGGAGGAGAAGGGATTGCAGCGTGACCATTCCCCCGGGGGGTGATTTCTCGCTTTCTGTCTCTATGTCTCTCTCTGTCTGTCTGGCGAGCGCACGTACCCTATAGTGAAAACCTCTCAAAAAAAACAAAAGAAAAAAAAAAGAAATTTAAAGTTTGAACCAATTTGTAGGAAATATGACTTATGTAACAACAGTCGTGTATTTGAGTAGTTAGTATTGTTTCATTTTAATTTAACTATCTAGACAAAGAAACCTTCAGTTCTGGAAAGAATGACCATGGAGCCACATTTTGAATTACAGGTATAACCTACACTACACGCAGGGGTAAGGCAAATCATTCCATGGTCATACTGCCACTCAACAAGCAATACATGTCCCACCGTTAATCTTCACAACCGTTCAAAGGCCCTATGTTTAGAAGCAATTCCATATCTTATGCACAATTATGAAATTTAAAAGAGATGATAACATGGAGGTGTGTAATTGCTGAGTTGAGTAAAACCTGATGCAAGATGAAATGATACTATGTACGCTTTTGTCACTTAATATGAAGATTCAAACATTTCTCTGCAGAAATAACCATGTCTGATTAGATCTTTTTTCTACTAGCTCCCACAAGAGATGATGGTTGTTTCCATAGCTGAAACAGTCTGATTTTTAAGTGGATTTGGTCTCAAGAGTTTTGATGAGGTATTGTACATGTGCACACCTGCTACTCCAATGAGTGTTCAAACACACACACACATAACTTCTTTCAGATCCTAGATGGTCTTTTTTTTTTTTTTTTTTTTTGGAGAGATTTTCACTGTAGGGCGCGTGCGCTCGCTAGACAGACAGAGAGAGACATAGAGACAGAAAGCGAGAAATCCCCCCCCAGGGGGGATGGTCACGCCGCAATCCCTTCTCCTCCATTCTCCTCTCGGGATCTTGGGCACGCACGCACACGCGCCCGGCGTGAGTTTTTTTAAGCCACCGGGTCCGGGACACGAACCGCAGTCGACTACGTGGGAGTCCAGCGACATAGCCATTACGCTAACTGCTGGTTCCCGATCCTAGATGGTCTTTGACATTTCCTTGAGAACCATACTCCTTCCAACTATATTTGGGAAAAAAGGATGTGAGCTGGGCCCCCCATATCCTCTGACAGGACTGACAGCATCAGCACAGCTACAAGTGATCAGTGTGCTCGTAGCTCTGGCTGTTTCTTAGCTTTGTGGCCTGACCACAATTACTCCCTTACCTCACAGGACTGGATCGTGGCTAATGCTGTTTTGTAGGTACACTCTTCTCTCCCACATCCACATCCACATCCCAAGATCAAGAGAACTAAATTAATGTACAAGCTCTGACCACCCTGATAATGAACAATCTTGCCTTTTACTGTCATTTTCAATGTATGTAGGAACCTGATCCTTGACTTGGAGACAAGAATCTGTGTTGATCTTAGAGGTGATGTATGTGCTCTTTGATCTTAATGTGTAGAAGCTGAGCCTGTGCTTATGATGACATGGACTATTCCCCAACTGGCCACCAGGGAGGCATCCGATCTAGGAAGCAGACTCATGTCTACCCCTGCTTAGACCTCCCAGGTGTGTACTCTAGAATTAGTAAACAGTACAGGCAAGCCATCTGAGATTTGGGTCTCCCTCTTATACCTACATACAACAATGCTTACCTAGGTGTTAATTTAAATGATGAAGATGAGGTAATAGATAGAGTGAAGGTTAAGGTTGTTGGATCCCATATGGCCAACTGAGCAGTGTGAGTCCCTGACCTAGCAGCTTGAAAAATATGCCAAGCATGTGCACGTGTGTGTGTGTGTGTGTGTGTGTGCCCAAAATCCTGAAAAAAAGAATGGAGCAAAAGGGAATGCAAGTTTGTCCATCACTTCAGGGGAGTGCTTTTCACTTCGTCTCTCTGTCTCAGGTGAGTGGACATATCCTATAGCAGAAAATAATAATACAAATAATTCATTAAATAATGATGAAAATAATATATCTTCACATATAAAGCCCATGAGGCACAATCAGCACTTTTAAATGTCAATGATCAATATGATGGGGTCTTCTTTTGGTCTTAATTATTCAGTAACATAAAACAATCCTACTCATGCAAAATTTAAATCTATTTTTCATTAAATATGGAGTGGATAGATTATGGAAACTTTACTGGATTTCAGTAATTGATAGAAGGGATTACTGGAAATTAAACCCATCATTTTAAATGTGCATGAGAGTTTTAAATAATTCTACCTTCCTTTTTCACACTTGAATGGCTGCATAATAATATGAAGTTAGTCCTCAGAGCTCAGAAATTTGGATATAAATTGCATAGTAGGAAAAACTAGATATATACACAAAAGTGACATTAGAAACAATTTCCCATCTAAAACATGAACTCTACAATCCATTAAGACGTGTTAAAGCCATAATTCTCTCTTAATTTTGAGTAAATTAAAAGCACTCATGCATATTAATACAATTAATGGTGATGGAAAACACTTTAGTATAAGTTTCTAAAACCTATTTTTCAGTATTTAGTGCCAACTTAACACCCATAAATAAGAATCCTGTAAATATGGCTGTCCTCAATTCAGCAACCTCAACTCCACTTTTGAAAATTAATGTATTCTTTTATGATATAAATAGGCAATTTTGTATGCAATATTAGCATTAAATTGTTATAATTATTATTTATTTAAATGTAGCTTTTAATCTTTGGAATCTTTTTTTTTAAACAAAGGTTTCTTTGTAATGGCATTTTAACAAGTGAATTTAGTCATTGAAACTAAAATGAGAAAAAAGTAATTATGGAAAGTGAAATTGTTTAAATTTCAAATGTACAACAGATAATTAGTAGCTTAGTATAATTCCATCACAGAAGTACTCTGCCTTGTAATTCTAGAGTCAGTAAGGAATTGAATTCTCTTTATAATGGATTCACTTGAAGAAAAATAAAGCCTCCGGAAGTCAGTCTTAATGTCTTTCCATTTGGGGTAGTACTGCTAACCATGAAATTATGATATCAGCAAGAAAATGGCTTGCTTCAATAGTTATAAAAATTGCCAGCAGAGCAGGGGCTCTAATGAAGGTCAAGGTTAATTATTTTGCTGTAATGACCACTGTGGAGAAACTACAGCAGTTTCCACTCTCATTCTAGCAGGAAACGTATATGCCATTAAGTTCAAATTGAAAAGTTATGACCATAACATGCTTCATATTTAGACAGCAAAATGTTTATAAACATTGACCACTTTAGATATATTCATTAGCTTTCATTGCCTGACACAGACATGCACTGCTAGGTCCGTACTATATGATGTACTGTTTGAACATTTAGGTATTCTAAACTTCGGATTTTTGTTTGTTTGTTGGTTTGTTATTAACTATTTTCTTCCTGGGTATTCAACTCAGTGTTTCCAAAACATATTGAATATACAGAGAAGCAAACTATGTGATGGTCCGCCCCACATGCAGAACATTCTTCTTCTCTGTAGCTGTAGATCAGGGAGGAGAGTGTTAGAAGAACCAAGACAGTGGGAAGGCTACACACAGTACCACATCAAATAATCCACCTGTAACATAAGTAACTTCCAGATCTCCTCTGATCTGACCAGATCTATCAGTTTTTCAAACTGTTTAAATGATTATTTTTGTACTTTTAATTGCCAGAGAGCTCATGCTTTCACTAGGGAGACAGAGAGAGGAAGAGAGAGAATGCATCACACAGTGGAGTGTGGTCACACTGCAACCCCTTAACTGCCATTTTGCCATCCCGTTAGGATTTGGGACATGGATGCACATGCACCCGGTGTGTTTTTCAGGCCACTGGGACCAGATTCAAATCATAGACCGCTAGGTGGGATCTGGCTTTCTTAACCACTAGGCTAAAGTGTCAGGCAGCAAATTGTGTTTTAAATTATTAGCATCCAGAAAAGACTGTGACACAGAATTTTTATAATCCATAATTAATGCAGTCACAAACATTTACATTTTAAATTGGAACCCTGATGGTCATACCTCACGGCAGGTGTTACTTCTTCTAACTGGGATCCAGAAGATGAGTTGGGTGAACCTTGCAGTTGCATGCAGCCTAGAGCTAGGTCTGAGGTTTTCTCACTACCACAGCAAACCTGACCAATACTACTGGGTTTGGGGGTTGTATTGACTTTCTCCTCCTCCTCCTTCTTCTTCCTTCTTCTTCTTCCTCTTCTTTTTTTCTCTTCCTCTTCTTTTTCCTCTTCCTCCTCTTCTTTTCTCCTTCTTTTCTTCTTTTCTTTTTCTTCTATTCTGCTTCCTATTCTTTCTTATCCTTCTCCTCCTCTTCCTCCTCCACTTCCTCCTCTTCCTTTTTCTCCTCTTTCTCTGCCTCTTCCTCTTCTTCCCAGTAATGTAGGTTGATATACAGATCAGTACTTGCATGTAGCATTTCCCCAGGATAGAAGTTCGCTCAAGAATGGCTAAGGAAAGGCCAGAAATCAGGTCTGAAGTAATAACCATCACTTTTTCTCCGGCATCATCTTCCCCACAGAAGAAAAATGAATCCATTAATGTCACCGTCCACCCCTGTGATATTTGAAATGCTTGCCTACCAAGGGACAAAGACACCAGGCATCCACTGTAATACAATGTGGGTGATCATCTCGCACTTTCTTGAATGTGAAGGCAGCTCTGCTTTTTTGGTTCTTTCTCCCTCCTTTTTTTTTTTGGTTTTTTTTTTCAGTTCTGCTATAGAGTGTGTGCATTTTGAGAGAGAGAGAGACAGTTAGAGAGATAGAGAGAGAGAGAGGAGAGAGAAGAGGAAAGTGACCCCCCCAGAGGGGATAGCCACACCAAAATCTTTTATCCTCGATTCTCCTCTTGGGAGTTTTGGCACACACGCACACATACATGGCATGATTTTCATGCTTCTCAGTCAGGGACTTGAACAGTGCGACTGACCATGTGGGATCCTGCTGCCTTAACTACCATGCTACCGATTGGCCCTGATTTTCTCTTTTCTGTCTAGTTTTTCAGTGAATATTATGTGTTTATAGAGAATTTTGCATAATTAATATTCTCCTTACTTTCATTTTTATATTGAACACATAATACTTTTATAAGAAAACTACTTCATTTTTTATCCCAAAGAAATCTCTAGGAAGCTACTTTACAGCTTTTTTCATTTTTATTTTTCATGTTTTGAGAGATTTTTGTTGTAGGGCACATGTGCTTGCCAGAGACACAGAGCGAAAGTGCAAAATCACCCCTCAGGGGGAGTGACCACACCACAGTCCCTTCTCCAGTCTCCTCCTGGGATTTTGGGCACACACACGCCCGTGTCTGGTGTGATTTCCAAGCTGCCGGTTCCAGGATTCGAATTGCAGTCAACCATGTGGGAGTCAAGGGTCTTAACCAGTACGCCACCTGCTGGCCCCAAATGCAGGTATTTTTTAATGTTGCTCTAAGATGATCAGAAAAAATCAGGCCGTGTATGATAAATATAAAACAACTGTCACCTGGAGTGTCAAAAGTTTACTGCATAATACTGTTACAATCTCCTTCTCTTAGAAGAGGAAATACAACCGCTGAGACGAGTTTAGGTTCGGTATTGATTAACTCTGGGGCAGCAAACCAGGACAGAGGGAAGACTTGTTTCTTTCTTTCTTTTAATATTAGTAAAACACAAGCGGTCTTCCCAAGTCAGATTATCTGTTGATACAGTAATGAGTAGCTGCCGTCTCCATTGCCTCTGACCAGCTCACAGGAGACAGGAAACCTGCTAGACCTGGCTTATTGCCCTGAAGAAGGTGCTTGCACAACCTTCTGAGAGGGATCAGGAGTGGGATGTGTTGATTAGGACTAGAAAGAGGACAGGGTCAAGGCCACGAATGGTAATTACAACGAGTGGCATTATGTTTGTCTTTCTTTATACATTAACAAGAGATCTAATTCTATTTTTATGTTATTTCCGGAGAGAAAATGTAAGTGATCCAAAAGACATTTCCTCTGCTTGGCAGGAATCTGACAGGTAGGCCATACCAGGTCCATTTGCACAAAGAACACTTCATTTCAAGCCAGCAAGTAGGAAAACACCTGGAATAGCTCCCAAAGCCTGTCTCTCCAGAAGTGGGATGTTAAGGCTTCTTATTTAGGAAAAGTGGGTATGGCAAGCAGTCAAGCATGTGACGGTCAGCTCCCATATGTGGAAGCACGCTGACTGGTCATGCTTCTTGATCTGCCACATAGCTACTTAACAGGGCTTCTCCTGGAGTGGAGCTCTTCCTATTACAACGAGCAGACATTCACCAAAGGTCTGTGCAGATTTACTTCCTCTCACTCTGTCAGCTTCAACTGGTTCGGGCTGGTAGCTGCCCTTCTCCATAAGGTCATGCTACCTCTTACATAAAATAACCTCAGATGGCTTGTCTTAGATGGACCTTGATCCCTGCAGAACCAACTGAGACCACCCATGCTACAACCCACTCTGCTTACAAAGAAGGGGATTTGCACTATGGAGCCAAGCTATAATAAAGAAATCAACACCTGGGACCAGCAGATGGCATAGTGGTCACATCATTGGACTCCCACATGGCCTACTGCGGTTCGAATCCCAGACCCCGTGGCTTCAAAATCATGCCAGGCATATGTACATGCGTGCCCAAGATCCCAGTAAGAGAATGCAGGAGAAGGGATTTTGGCATGGCCTTTCCCTCCGGGGAATGATTTCTCACTTCTCCCAACATGTCTGTCTGTCTCTCTCTCTCTGGTGAGTGCACATGCGCTAAGGCAAAAATCTCTCAAAAGAAAAAAAAAATCCACAAAAAAGAGTCAACATCTTATCCACTGTCAGTTACATTTGAAGAGGGAACTGTTCAGATAAAATGGCAGTAACTAGGCTAGTCCATGGCATGGTGGTTAAGGTAACTGGATCCCACATGCCTGACTGCATAGTTTTATTCTCAGACCCAGCATCCGAGAAACACATTGGGCACATGTGCATGCGTGCCCAAAATCCTCAAAGGAGAAATGGAAGAGAAGGGATTGTGGTGTCACTATACCCAAAGAGGGGTATTTTCTCACTTTCCCTCTCTCTCTGTCTTTTCCCAAAGGGCACATGGTCCTTCTAGGCAAAGAAAACAAAAGACATACACACATACACAGAACAATCAGAAACTAGCATGTACAAGATGGGTCAAATCATCTCAGTTCAATTAAGTTAAGTACTGCTCACTTTTGTTGTGAGCAGTAGTATGGGAAATGCCAAGGAATTTTAAAGGATTTTTAAAGTATAAGTAAGGAGAGACCACATGCTGTTTTGCCAACCCTGCAGTTAATCATTTCCTTGACCAACCCACAGAGGAGACCTGCTGACATCAGGGTTGTCATTTTTAGCTGAGGCTAGGCTTGGTCTTCAGAACAGAAGATTTTTTATCTTCCTCCAGCACCTCTGCTTGTTGGGTTGCAGTCAAGGCCTGGTCTCTGCAAAATCTTATTAGAGCTATGATTAGTTTTCGTCTGGCTTAATATGGAGTTAGTTTGGCTCCTTTTGAAACCCACCTATGTGTTTTTCAAGCTGTTGCAATGCTATCTGCAAACCTAATTTATATGGCATATTTGCACTTTCCAGTCCTCAAAAGATAACAGAGATGACTTTTGTCCACGACTGCACCCAGGCTCTGCCATAGATCAAGCTTCGAGACCTGGGTGCCCCTTAACTGTATCACTGGGTATTTTCAATCTTTCAAGGTCCGTCTTAACACCAAATAAGTGATCCCAGCCCTTTGAACGTGGTGCTTTTCTTTTGACTTCTTTTCTCTTTGTTTCATTCACCACTGGCTTACTTTGAAAAAGACAATTTAACTACAGCATCAAAGCTAACATAGATTCACAAAATGATTTGATCAGCAGACTGCATAAACAATCATGGTCCAATAAGATTACAATGAAGGTGGGCCCAGCAGGTGGCAAGGTCATTAGGGGCGCTGGACACCTACATGGCTAACCACGGTTGGAGTCCCAGGCTTGATGACTTGCTTTTTCGCACTCTCTCTCTCTCTCTCTCTCTCTCTCTCTCTCTCTGTGTGTGTGTGTCACTCTGGTCAAATTGAAAATAAGTATAATGATAAATAAAATCATAGAAATAACTTTAAAAAAAAATAGATTATAACGAAGGTGAAAAATCCTTACCACCTGGTGACAGCTTTGTTTACGAAGCCTCAGAGTGCAACACATTACTCAAGTGTTCATGGTGGTACCGGCATAAACAAGTGCACTGCGTTGCCATTCAGATGAAAGCCTAGCATGTGCAATTACGTATAGTGCATAATACCTGATCACGGCAATAAACAGTTACAGTGTAGGTTTATATATTTACTATGCTACATTTCTATTATTACTTTAGAGTGTACTCCTACTTAGAAAGCGAGTTTACTGTGGAACGGTGCACCTCATTATAGCAGTAGTAGCTTTCTACATCTCATTTTTACTGCGTCTCTTAATTGCACCGCTCTCTCTTGTGTTTTCTCTAATCTTGTGTTGTTTGTTCATCATGACTTTTCCCGTGGGACAAGAGGTGGAGGTGGAAGACAGTGATACTGATGATCTGTGTAGGTCTAGGTTAAGGTGTGTGTTTATGTCTTAATAAAAAAAAAAATGCAAAGTTAAAAAAAAAAGTTACAGAATAAGGATGTAAAGAAAGAAAGTATCTTTGCACAGATGTACAATGTTTGTATTTTTCGTTAATGTTATTCCAAGAGTCCAAAAGTTAAAAAAAAAATGGAAAAGTTTCTGAAGTAGGAAAATTGCCATGATTTAAGATTAATTTATCACTGGAGAAAGAAATGTTTTCTTGATAAATTTAGTGTAGCCTAAGTGTGCAGTGTTTATACAGTCTACACTAGTGTACAGTAATGCCCTAGGTCTTCACGCCCAGTCACCACTCACTCACTGATCCATCCAGAGCAGCTCTGAGTCCAGCCAGCTCCATCCATGGTGAGTGCCTTATCCATACAGGTAATATTCCCCTTTGTTAAAGCTTAGATGCCATATTTTCCTGTACCCTTTTCATGTTTACACACACAAATATGTGTCATTGTGTTATAATTACCTACAGTGATCAGTACCGTAACACCATATAGGTGTGTAGCCAATTATACCACACAGCCTGAGTGTGTAGTAGGCTATAGCACCCAGGTGTGTTTAAGTACACTGTAATTGATGAAATTGAAGATGCATTGCTCATAATATATACCTATCATTTAATAATGCATGCCTGGAGTTGAAATTACAGTAGTAAGCTTTGTTAAATATTTTGGAGAACATTGTAGTAAGTGACTTAAGCCAGGCACAGAAAACAAATGGCACATGATCTCATGTGGTTGAGAGTATGAGATTGGAAGGGAGGTTGAAGGTGTGAAATTGGAAGATGTCAGTCAAAGACAGAAAATTTTTTTTTTTTGGAGAGGTTGTTTTTTTTTTTTTTGGAGAGATTTTCACTGTAGGGCGTGTGCGCTCGCCAGACAGACAGAGAGAGACATAGAGACAGAAAGCGAGAAATCACCCCCCGGGGGGATGGTCATGCCACAATCCCTTCTCCTCCATTCTCCTCTCGGGATCTTGGGCACGCACGCACACGCGCCCAGCGTGAGTTTTAAGCCACCGGGCCCGGGACACGAACTGCGGTCGACTACGTGGGAGTCCAGCGACATAGCCATTACGCTAACTGCTGGGTCCCTGGAGAGGATTTTGCTATAGGGTTGTGTGCTCGCCAGAAAGAGAGAGAGAGACAGAGAGACAGAAAACAAGAAATTACCCCCCAAGGGGGATGGCCATGCCGCAATCCCTTCTCCTCCACTCTCCTCTTGGGATCTTGAGCATGCATGCACATGTGCCCAGCGTGAGTTTAAGCCACCGGGTCCAGGACTCAAACTGCGGTCGACTACATGGGAATCCAGTGACATAGCCATTAGGTAAACTGCTGGTCCCTCTTTTTTTTTTTTAATCTGTTAATGTTTTACCCCTGATTCCCTCCCTCCCACCACCTATTATCACTCTCTCTTATATCTTCACGTACTCTCACTGCTCCTATACCTTCTGATCTTTCAGTTTCTGCCAGAGTGCAGACACTCAGTATTTAGTAAGCGAGACCATACAACGCCTGTCTTTTCTAGTCACGCTTGCATCACTTAGCATTAAATCTTCGGTATTCATCCACTTTGTATCAAATGTCAGGGTCTCACTGTTATTTATGGCTCAGCAGGACTACAAACTGTATATATGCTACATTTTTCAATCCATTCATCTGTTCTTGGACATTTGAGCTGATTCCATGTCTTAGCAATTGTGAATAATGCCACAATAAACATGAATGTGCCCGTGTTTTACCAGCTGGGTGTTTTCTTATCTTTTGAATAGGTACCCAGGAGTAGAACTGCTGGGTCCTATGGTAGTTCTGTTTGTAGGTTTATGAGGAGCCTCGTATTGTTCTTCATGGTGGACGCACTGATTGACATTGCCTCCAACAGTGTAGGCGTATTCCCTCCATAAAACGGCCTCAGTGTCATTTGTCATTCTGTATCATTTTTAAATTTTCTTTTCAAAACATGCATTACCTTTGCTTCTAAAAATAATAGAAAATAAAAATGAGTACCATTATGATACACAACTTGGGAAAGACATTTTCTCCCTTTCGTATCAGACGAAAGTTTTATGCAAAGTTAGAAAGGGAAATACCTCAGCCATTAGTGACGAAGGGTAAATGTTGCTGAGAGGAGGAGCCTTCATACATCTTACCACTTTTCTTATCTGCCGTGATTAATTTTTGAGAAAATACTAGTTCA
>NW_006159729.1:140348-180224 GCF_000334495.1 Tupaia belangeri chinensis | reverse complement strand
CAACAAAAGGCATCCAGAGTAAAAATTAGATCTTTGCTGATAGAAATAGCTGCATGTGCTTACAGCAAGAAAAAGCCCCTATTGATGCAACTTGCCTGCAAGGCAGGGGTAACAAGTGCAGAAGCCAATGGAATGAACAAATCTATAATCATTTACCTGAATCTGGGTGATGATGATCGCTTCTGTGTTTATCATTCTGTATTTTTTAATTGTAACCATGCTGATTGGGGTTAAGTGGCATCTAATTGTGGTTTTGATTTGCATTTCCTTTATGATAAGAGATGTCGGGCATCCTCGGTGGAGAGTTGTCTATTCAGTTCAGTTACCCATTTATTAGTTCGATCGTTTATTTGTTGTGGGTAAGCTGCTTGAGTTCCCTGTATATTCTAGTTATCAGTCCCTTATGTGGGATACAAAGTTGGTTCAATATAGGCAAAATAATAAATATAATACATCACATTAACAAAAGGAAACATAAAAACCATAGGATCATATCAATTGATGCAGAAAAAAGCATTTGGCTGAATATTCTAAAAGCTTTTTGTGAGTTTTAATTTTCATGGATTAAGTTATATAACAACCATTCTTACGCTATTTGAACAAATGAGTAAAAAATTTAGTATGGATTAATACCTAGATTGTAAATAATTGATTTGCATCTTCTGTATGTGTTTTTTAATGTAAAGATAGTATCAGTCTGATAACCAAACTCGAGTATTTTAAAAAGCATAGATATATTAATGCTTACTGCAAGTTTTGCTTTACTTGATAATTTAGAAGTTTTACAATTGAGTGTCAAGATGTTCCATAGGAGTTCTTAAAGAACTTATTGTCAACAGCATCAGTATACGATAGACTGAATTCTTATGGTGATTTTTAGGAGCTTCTGCCCAATATCTAAGCTTTTTTTGCTGGGTTTTCCACCTTAGCACTCTATTTCACGTTTGCTTTTATTTCCATAGTAACCAGCTAACAGCAGAATGTTCAAACATTTCTGCTGCTTGAAATCTCTTGCCAAGTTATTCTGCTGTATAAAGTGCTGGCATTGTAATATGCAGTATTTTCTATTTAGTTATGTTTCTGGTTAGCGTTTAAAATGTCTTTTGCCAAATATTCCTTTTTAATTGTAAAAGATAACATATTAAAAGTTTAACGGCTAAATCCATTTTTTTATCAGCTAACTATGTTTTTCAAATCTAATAATGCTTCTCCATATATTTAATATGCATCTTTTAATCAAGACTAATATGTTTCCGTCTTTGAATATTTAATATATTTTGGAATGCTTAAAGGTAAGAATCTTGCACTCTAGAAATCATATTTGATAAGAAAGAAAGTCATGAAAATAATTATTTAAAAATAAAATTTGAAAATGTCAGCTGTAGAAATTGCTATTATTTTATATGACAGAGGATAACTTATTCTGATGAGAAAGAATTTGCATATATGATCATTTGCCAGACAGAAAATTTGGGGGACGATATTGTAGAAGAATAATAGAATCACAGAAAATGGAAGATAGGAAACGACCTAAGTGTTCAAGGAATTCAATAGTATTATTTTCCTAAAGTAGAGAACAATTGAAGTGATAGATTTTTTTGTATATAATTTTACATATATATTTAAATAAAAATATATTTTGTCAACTAAATATTATGATAAAACAAGAAACTTCCTGAATTAGGTAGTCAGGAACCAAAGTATTCCAGAAGAAAATAGGTGTGTCAACATGTGTTTAAAAAAATGATCTCTGTCTTTCTAGCTAGCACACTCACCCTATAGCAAAAACCTCTCAAAAAAAAAAAAAGTCAATCCAATTAAAAGATGGGAAAATAAGCTCAGCAAACAACCCTCTAAAGGAGACATGTGAACAATGTGGAGAATGGGGTGTTAGAGAAGACTGAATAAAGTATGCCCATTTGGAAGCAGTTGTGTGGCTTGAGGAAATGATGTTGATCTGGATTATAGCATCATGAGCAGAGATGAGGAATAGGAACAGATTTGAAAGACATGACTCATATGAGGAACAAAGAATCACAACATGATCTTGCTAGAGTAATTCAGAATGTGGTTTCGTCTTTAATGGTGATAAAGTATACAGAGGCCAGTAGAATGGCATCCTGGTTAAGACACTGGACTCCCACATGGCCCACCACCATTCAAGTCCTGAACCTGAAGGCTTCAAAGTCATGCCAGACACATGTGTGTGCATGCTCAAAATCCCAGGAGGAGAGTGGAGGAGAAGGGATTGCAGCATGGCCATCCACCCTGGGGGGATGGTATTTCCTACTTTCTCTCTTTCTGTCTCTCCAGCAAGCACACATGTTCTATAGCAAAAATCTCTCTCAAAAAGAACAGAAAGAAAGAAAGAATGAAAGAACAAAAGAAAGAAAGAATGAAAGAACAAAAGAAAGAAAGAAAGAAAGAAAGAAAGAAAGAAAGAAAGAAAGAAAGAAAGAAAGAAAGAAAGAGAACACTGCAGAGGAAACTGGAAATTCTGGGACGTGCAAAATATAAATGTCCACTCTTTCAATTCTGTAGTTTTCAGGTGGCCTAGAACTGCTGAAGCACTTACAAGTACCTTTGATGAACTCTAAGACCAGTACTTTGGTGTGCTTCAGGAACAAACTCACAAATCACAGGTTCCCAATGTCTGATGAAGAGTTCTGCTCATTGTCACTCTAAGGTCCAGGCCAACAGGGTGTCCCCATTGTACAGAGCAATGGGAATGGGACCTGGCATATATCATTTCCACTTGTATTTCACCAGATAAGACAAGTCAAATGGCCACACTGCCATCAAAAAAGTCATGTGCAATCCTACTCTGTAGTTAAAGAGTGGAATGCTGGGAGTATTTGGTGAACAGAACAACATCACAGTCCACTTTTCTGGCTACCAAAGAGTTCACTCCCTCTTCTTCCCACAGGAAAAATGCACTCAAAATGGGAGAATATTTCTGTAAACTATGCCTCAGACAAGGGACTGATAATCAAAATATATAGGGAAATCAAGAAAATTACCATCCCCCTCCACCCAGAAAAAAAGTCAACCCAGGGACCAGCAGTTGGCATAATGACTATGTCACTAGACTCCCATGTTAGCCACAGTTCGAGTCCCAGACCCAGTGGCTTAAACTCACGCCAGGTGCATGTGTGTGTGTGCTCAAGATCCCGAGAGGAGAATAGAGAAGGAACTGTGGCTTGGCCATCCCCCTGGGGGGATGATTTATCACTTTCTGTCTCTCTGTCTCTCTCTGTCTTTCTGGCTAGTGTACTCAACCTATAGCAAAAACTTCTCAAAAAAAAAAAAAGTCAACCCAATTAAAAGATGGGAAAATAAGCTTAGCAAACAACCCTGTAAAGAAGACATGTGAACAACCAAAAAGCATATGAAAAAATGCTTAACATCTTTCACCATAAGGGAGATGCAAATCAAAACCAAAATGAAGTATTACCTAACCCAGTCAGAATGGCTAAGATTAAAAAAAGAAAAAATAGTAAGTGCTGGTGAGGCTGTGGTGAAAAGGAAACTCTCCCTCATTAGTGGTAGGAATGTAAATTAGTACAGCCACCATGGAGATCAATCTGAAGGTTCCACAAATATCTACAAATAGAAAAACCGTACGATCCAGCAATTCAACTCTGGGGTATCTACCCAAAGAAAAAGAAAACCCTCAGTCAGAAAAGTGTTTGTACATCTATGTTTATTGTGGAATTGTTCACAATTACTAGGTCATGGAACCAATCCAAATGTCCACTAATAGATGAATGGATTGAAAAAGTATGACACATATACACTATGGAATTCTACTCAGCCATAAAAAGCAACAAGATCCTGGCATTTGATAGAAAGTGAACAAATATGGAAGATTTACTGATGAGTTAAATGAGCCAGGCTATGAAGGAGAGACATCGTATGTCTCCATTTAATATATACCAACTCTCAGGGCCAGCAGGTGACATGGTAGTTAAAGCACTGGATACTCCCACATGGCTGACAATGGTTCCAGTCATGGAACTGATGGTCTGCTTTCTCACTTTCTGTCTGTCTGTCTCTCTCTCTCTCCATCTCTGTCTCTCTCTCTGGTCAATTTTTTTAAATGAATAAATTAAATTAAATAAATCATATATATATATATATAAAGAAAATAGAAGGGAAAGACATTTTGGGGACACAGAAACGGAGGATTATTTGTTGATGAAAACGTGTATGATATCTTCAACTGGATTGATGTGAATTGTATTTATGCTTGGTAATACATTTAATAAGCTGTAGTGATGTACAATAATTGAATGTATAAAATAAAATAAATTAGAATAATAATAAAAGGATAAAAATACACTCACCCAATCCCTAAGGAAGACAATCCTAAGTCATAATCAGTGATCAAATTACTTACATCTAAGCCATACTACAGTAGCAATATTTATTTATATATATATATATATATATATGGCTAAGGACACTGGACTCCCACGTGGCAGACTGTGGTTCGAGTCCTGGGCCTGGAGGCTTGCTTACTCACTCCTTCCGCCGCCCCCACCACTCTGTCCCTCTCCAGTCAAATTAAAATAAATAAATAAATAAAGTTAAATACAATAATTTTTAATAAAATAGCAGAGATTATGACTTAAATACACTGCCCATCCAGGACTGGCTGAGACTCTACTCTAAGTTATGCTGGCCCTCAGGCCCAGGCCTATGCAGGAGCCACCTTCTGGTCCATTGACAGTCATAGAAGAAGCACAAGTTCTTAATGTCCACGGCAGAATTACCATATGTTATGACCATAGGAAAGACAGCAGGAGATTCCCAGGTCTCCCAAGGCCTAAGCAAGGTGGAGAGGGAAGTATATTTGTGAGAATTATGAATGAGATCCAAGTGTGAAAAAAATTAATTTAGTCTCTAGCCTAGCCTCAGTGGCAGTGACATTGATGTTACTCTATGATGTGGGAGCCAGAAGGAAAGGTGCAGGGTTGAGATCCCAGATTAACCTACCATGCTGATTGGAAGGCTGGGGGCAGTATCATGGTATGGTCAGACCCTAACATGAGGCTCTGCTTTCTCTCTCTTTGTCTCATGAAAGAAATTTTCAAAAGAAACTGAAAGGTCTACATGATATTTTGTAACATATTATGCCAGAACACAGGCATGTGATGACACCTTGCTTTCTTGGCAGAGCAGGTTCCAGTAGATAAAGCTGAAAAATCAGGAAGGCTCATGCTGTCTATGCACCATAGCGCTCCTCTTAGCAGGAAGGGCCTGGCAACTAAGAGGCAGTCCTTCTGTCACTAAAGCAGTCATTATTCATGTCTGAGGATATTTCTTGAATTTCAGTAATTTTATGTCCTCAGTCTCTTTACCCATCACCACACATATAGCAGTTACTTAGATTATTTTTAGAACTACTGAATAAAATCATAGCTTCCCCACCAGCAGTGTCCTCTACAAGTACATGAGGCCACACTTTTTAGTATCCAGGCAACTTCAGTTAATGTAACTCCAAAGGATGTTAAATTCCCCCTGTGTAGCTCCAGCATTGGAAAAATCGCATTCAGCGAGTATAATTTGCAGAGGTTTTACAGTGACTTTTGGGAAATTAAATTAAAAAGTAGATTTCGATTACTTTTTGTGACTTTCAAACTATAAGATCTTATCAAGAATTAAATTAGGCTAACTTTCTCTATTTTTTTTTCTTAGGGAACATCCATTGAAGTAGTTTCCTTTAGTGGTTGAGATAAAAATATCTTAATTCAGGTGTTTTAAAGGGTGATAAAACTGACCCTGCATGTTATAGACCAATCAACTTCATTAATGCTGCAGTTAAATTGCACATGAGAATTTTATTGCAGTAGTTGGAATTGATGAAAAAATTTAAAAGGACAGATCTAATATGCTAATGGTAGTTAGGTAATTTTCCAAATATCCCAAAGCAAAGCAATTTTTCTTACTGAAAATTGATCTTGTCTTCACTCATATCTCAGTATATTTATACAAATTGAAATGACAGGCAAAATGTAATTTATGTAGTTATCGCAGACACGATTCTGTTTAGTCAGGGTCCTTGCCTGACTTACGTTGTGATGACCTCTGGTTGCTGCGTGGTCTTCACTCTGACCTCAGAACAAGGTACTAAGAATTCACAGCTTCCATGAATAATAAAATCGTACTTGCTAGGGATCTGAAAAGCTACATTTTCACTTTATTAATGTGTAACTTACTTAGACCAATGTATTTACATACATGTACACATCCATGACAATAACTACTTGTCTTTGAATGGATGTCTGTATTCAAATAGAACTAACAGGGAACCAGCAGTTAGCGTAATGGCTATGTAGCTGGACTCTCACGTAGTCGACTGCGGTTCGCGTCCCGGACACGGTGGCTTAAAACTCACGCCGGGCGCATGTGCGTGTGTGCCCAAGATCCCGAGAGGAGAATGGAGGAGAAGGGATTGTGGCGTGACCATCCCCCCTGGGGGGTAATTTCTCGCTTTCTGTCTCTATGTCTCTGTCTGTCTGGCGAGCGCATGTGCCCTATAGCGAAAATCTCTCCAAAAAAAAAAAAAAAAATAGACCTAACAATTGACTGACTGTAGTATATCCAGCATTGTCATAATCACTCAGCACATACTTACTTTTTCAGTCCTTAAAAGACAGCATTCTCTTTGTGCCCAAGCCCTCATGAGACAGGAGAAGGACAGGGGCTTACTCAGGATCAAAAGTAAAGCATCTCCAGCATGTAGCCCAAGTGTAGTCATGAACCTAACCACAAGCACAATTAGGAACTGATAAGAACCACTTGCAGTCAAGGTGGAGGACTGTGGATGACCTGGAGAGGAGCTATGCCTCATTTCCTGCTAAAAATTGAGTCCCAGGACAGAGGTTTTAGATGTTAATGATAGATGTATGAAGAGGGATGAACAGCCACTACACCTGCACTGAGAAAACCCTTCCTATGCATGCCTTGATCTCACAACTTCCCACCCCCTGCCCTAATAAAAACCCCAGAACGCTAGTGTTCAGTGTGACAGTTGAGACTCTTTCCTCTACTCTCCCTTATACTTGAGCTTAAGCCCTAACAAGACTTTGCTTGGTTCTCTCTACCTGTGGTCCTGAGTTAACTTATTGCTCTCAGAACCAAGGCCTTCTCATCCAGCAACACTTACATAAATATGTAGTACAAGAATGTATGGGAACATGGCCACAGGGAGTCTCACTCTGCAGTGCATGTGCACTATCTGGAGAGCTCAAAAAGACGACTCCACTGGCCACCCGCTGGGTCATCTCCCAGTGTGGGGCTTCAGCAACTGTGTTTCCAACAATTTCTCAGGTGGTGCTGATGCTCAGCAAAAGTTATAAATCACTGTCTTGTGCAGGCATTGCTTTGTTTATTTTATATTATTTCCTCAATCAGGATTCTAAAAGGTTGTAAGAGTTCATGTCAAGACATTCTGTGGCTCCAGCTCAATCCCTTCAGCCAGGTTGCAGTGGTACTTATATCCTGAACATAGTAATCACACCTTCAGACTCATGCACACAGAAATCATGTCTTCAAGATTCAGTTCTTTAGTCTATGCAAAGCTGTGATCACTTATGATAAACTCCCACCACTGTGTACTTCTTTTACAGCTTTACAGATTTGTTTTTTAAGAGAGTAATTTTTGCTATAAGGCACATGCATTCACTGGAGAAATAGAGAGAGACAGAGTGGCAGAAAGCAAGGAATCCATGACACAATCCCTTCTCGTCCATTCTCCCCTTGGGATTTTGAGCACACACACACACACACATGCGCGTGCACGTCAGGCCTGAGTTTTAAGTTGCTCGATCCAGGATGTGAACTGCAGTCAACTATGTGGGAGTCCAATGACATAACCGTTACACCATCTGCTGGTTTCCTTTTACAGATTTCTTTTTAACATTTATTTATTTATATTCATTCACTGTACATCATTGCAGTATACAAAATGAGAGTTTCCATCTAGAATAAACTGTATATTGGCTCAATCAAGTATATTACCATACATGTCATCATCAACAAGTAATTTTCCATTTCTGGTCTCTTATATATTTTGTTCCCCACCCGCTTGATTCTCTACCTCTCACCCTTTGCCATTTCCCCACCCCCTTGATTCTCTACCTCTCACCCTTTGCCATTTCCCACCCTCTACCCACAGTGTCTCTGGCATCTACAGTTGCTTTCCATGCCTTTTCCCCCCACATTTTATTGATTCACTAAAGATCTTAACTAATCTAAATACCTTCAATAGCAAACACAGCTGATACACATATTTATGAACGTATGTTGGACTTTTGGCATAAACCTCAGTGAGTAGAATGAACATGCTATAAAGTAGCACCTAGCTAGCTGTAGCTTACTACAGTCAGTGGTTAAATAGGTATTTTTAATGTATTTTTAATTTCAAGAAAAACAGTTTTAGTTTTAATAGATCAAAATCAAAAAATGTTGAGAGAAATTTGCTTAAGACTTAAAATCAGGGAAAATGTTAGGATTGAGTTCAAATAGTAGGTAGATGAACCTATCAACAGTTAAAAAGAAGACAAAAATCCTGAAATCTGGAAAACAAAGCGCAGAAGAAAATCAGTCATGTTTTAGTCAAAAGTCATACAATTCTATTTCACCATTTCAGTCTCATGGAATTAATCTCTCTCCTATTGAATTTGCATTGTTACCGTGGTCTGATCATTCCATTTAAATTCTGGAAATTAACATTCAACTCCAGACTTGTCCCTGCCATTAGGCTGGCGATTTCCTTGGTTGTTTTTTGTACTCTCATTTCTGTGTGCTCAGCTTTAATTTTCCTAATAAACCACTCCCTTCAGCACTTCCTGAAACGCTGACTTGGTGTTAGTAAATTCTTTCAGGTTTTATTTATCTGAGAATGCTTTTGTCTTTTCTTCCCATATGAAGTATGATCTTGTCGGGTATACTATTGTTGGCTGAAACTGTTTCTCATTTAACATTTTGAATATATTTTCCCATTCTTTTCTTGCTTGCATTGTTTTTGATGAGAGGTCCAATGTTTGACTAATGGGATAGCCTTTGAAAGTAATTGGATGTTTCTCTCCTACCAATTTTTGCATCTTGTCTCTGTCCGTGTTTTTGTCCAATCTGGCTATGAAGTGTCTTGGAGAAGATCTCCTTGGGTTGATTCTGTTTGGGGTCCTTTGTACTTCTTAGGTCTGGATATTTGAATGCCTCTCTAGGTTTGGAACGTTTTCTTCCAAGATCTCATGGAATAGATTATCGATGCCCTTATTAGTTTCTTCACCTTCTGGGATATCGATGATTCAGATGTTTGGTGTTTAATGGTATCTATTATTACTCATATATTATTCTCATTTGGGGGCTTGTTTTCTCAGTCTTTTTGGTGAATTTTTCTAGTTCCGAGGTTCTATCTTCTACATTTATCTAGGTCAGAGATTTGATCTTCTGCATGATCTAATTTACTGTTAATACTTTAAAGGGAGGTATTGCTTTCCTATATTACAGCCTTTATCTCTAACTATTCTGTTTGAGTCCTTTTTATGGTGTGTATTTTCTCTTTCAGATCATGCAAGAACTTCCTCACCTTCTTGAACTCATTGTCTCTTTTCTTCTGTATCTTTCAGAGTGTGTTGTCTCTCTTCTCTTGCATCTTTGTTAGCATTGTCACTATGAATATATAAAATTCTTTATCTGGCATTTGCACAAGTTCCCTTGTACTGTCTATGAAGGATGAGGAGTTATTCTTTTCCCTTAGGAGAGAGATATTTTCTTGGCTTCTCATATTTCTTGTGTCTTTGTGGTGGTTGCTTGTCGTCTGATGGATTATATATTTTTCTTAGTTTTTGGAGTTAAATATGAACATTCAGAGGTATGCAGGAGGAGGTGATATGTAATCTCTAAACAGTGCTATTTTTCTTTGTGTAGCATATTCCATGGAAATTGAGGATTACTCTGACCCTGGCTAGATCTGGGGGAGCAGGAGGGTGAAGTCTGGCAGAAAATCTTTAGTTGTCCCAGTCCCACCCTTTACAGATTTTTTAATGCCAGAGGGCATATGCACTTGCCAAGAAAGACAGAGAGAGAAAAAGAGAGAGAAAGAGAGAGGGAGGGGGAGAAAGCATCCCCACTGGGGCGCAGCCATGCTGCAACCCCTTTTCCGTCATTTCTTCATCCTGTTAGAATTTGAGGCACATATACACTTGCTTCTGGTGTGCTTTTCATGCTGCCAGGGCTGAGACTCAAAGAGGGTAGTGGGATATGTGGGATCCAGTTCCTTCGACCTCCAGGCCATGGGAACAGACCAATATTTATGGGTTTTTTAATGTATCCCTTATAAAGATTTCTTTTCCTATTTACTATATGATGGTACATCTTCTTTAAGGCCATGCACTTTTTTAATAAAAAAAATAATCTAAGCACAAAGGCCAGTTCTCATACCTCCAGTCCCAGAGACGAGGCTGACTTAGTCATGTGAGCAGGTGCTCGGCGTAACTGGTGACATTTTTCTCATGGTCAGTCAGAGAATATTCTGCTGCATCAACAGTCTGTGCCCACTCTTCTTTTATGGAGACTAATCCACCTATTTTTCTGAAAACATATCAAAGTTTTATATCTGTAAGTATTCTTTTCTGTCAGGCTAGATCATAGAAAATACCCAGCTTTTGTTACCTCCAGTACCCAGTTCCCTTCTCCCAGCTGGTCAGAGCTCACAGCTGAGTTCTGACATGCTCTATGAAAACCTGTGATCTAAGTTGTGCTCTCTCTCCTCTTGCATGTCCCAAGGACCCCAGTGCTCTCTTCTCAGCATGATGGGAGGGTAGTTTATTTGCCTTTTCAGATTTGTGAGAGAACGAACAGCTTCCAGGCTGATTTGCTCTTAAGAAATACAACCAGACATTTTCTCTATGATCTTTTTCATTTCATTTTCAGATTTATTTTTACAGACAGCTTCATTGTAGCATCCTTGGAACTAACTTTTAACTGTAAGTGGCACAGGAAAAAAAAAGTGTTTATAGCATTTTTATTGCTAGGTATAGATTTTTAGAAGTAGAGATTATAAAATATCAAGAATTGGGTCTTAGCTCAAATTCTTCATTTCCCTGATGCTGTAATGTTAAATGGAGCTAAATGTACATACATCTGTGAGCTATGATGCATGCATCTAAAGAAGCTATGTCAAGGACATTAAAGGACATTGTCATTCGTAAATGAAAATGACATGTATCATGTTATTGGAGACAACTCTAAATGAACAGCAGGTAGTTTATTTTATAGAATATCACAGAATGGTAGTACTAGAAGGAACATCTTAATATAATCTGTTCCAGCACTTTTATTTAAAGATGAAGAAATGAAGTCCAGAGAATTTCTATTAGTTGCCCAAGGTTATAGAACTAGTTAATTACCATTTTTCATCAATGTGATAAATCCGTATTTGGAACTGGCATTCTTTTACCTCTAGAGAGAGTGTATGCAAAAGCAATTTGTAGTTCACAGAGTAGAGAATGCAAAGGCGATATGGAAAAATTGACATTGTTGATGGTGTGAGGCTTATCATTTATGAGTGCACTATAGTTCATGTTTAAATTTTAAAAATGTGAATTTAACATTAATTATTTACACACATCTATATGGACACATCGGCAGACAGATGTTTCTGCGTAAGAGTTATGATGGATTGCTTAGATTTTATTCTACTGCATTTTCTGTTGAGCGTAACGAGGTACTGAGAAGAATCACAAAGTGGTGACAGGTAGAGTTTCTGATAAGTAGTTATCTTCTCAGTAGGATAAGGCACGCTGGCCACAGAACCTTGAGACAAGATTTCCAATACTCGTTCTAAAAAGACTGAGACCAAGTGAGATGAAAACAATTCATCAGAATTCAAGGTTGTCTATGGAATCCTTTCTTCATGAAATGAAAACACTCCAGGGGGATTATCATCTGCTTCTCCCATTTCTTTGGAGAAACAAACAAACAAACAAAAAACAAAACAAAAAATCCAGACCCAGTGACTTCATTTTAAGTTTACGGTCATGTAAAATTCAGATAATTTCTGAATTTCTTTGAGTTTTGGCTTCCTCATGTAAGAATTAATTAAATAAACGCATATAAATCACTCAGAGCAGTGCTTCACATACCGGGCATGAACTTTAACAACTGTCATAATAATTATTAATGGTAGCATTACTAGCAGTAGCAGGACCATTCAAAAGTATAGAATTGTCGAGGAAATGTTAAGTTCCTTAGCGAAGAATTATTTGAAACTGGCTTACTTAGTTGTTTTCTATCCTGATTTCCTTTACTTTCATTCTAATATGTTAGCAGTTTCTATCAACAACCTTTCCTAATTTGAATTCACATCTCTTTTCTGCATTTACATTTATTATGTCTCTGAATTTCCAGAGCTATTTACAATAGGGTATTTTGTGACATTGATAAATCAGCTATTGCAGGAAGAATACAGACATGTGAATAGATAGTGGCAGTAAATAGATAAAGAATACATACAGTTTGAGCATGCTGTGTTGAAAAGCTCATTAGAAGTCTACATGGTGTTTGTCGTCCTGTAGGTAATTTGGCATTTGGGTCTGTAGTTCAGGAAACAAAAAAAAATTAAGATTATAGTAATAACTCTGTATCAAATTATTATTACAAAGGCAAAGAGATGTGCATTCAAATATTTTAATTTGTATAAACAAATACAACTGAAACAGAAAAAGCACAGAAAGTCACCAAAAGAAAAATATCAAAATTAAATTGGTCAAACGGGTATTAGAAAAGAGAAGGTAATTCCCTATAATTTTAGAATAGGGAGAGTAGAACGTGCTAAAAAATTGATAAATCTCTTTCAGATTATGTTTTCAGGGGCTTAAAAGTGAAATTTTGGTACCTTTGCTGGAAGATTGTACAAAAGTCAAACTGTAAGATTCTGAGAGTATGTAAGAAGTCTAAAGAGAGGCAGAATGTTGTACTTAAATTCCTTTTTTTTTTGTGGAGAGGTTTTTGCTATAGGGTGCATGTGCTTGCCAGACAGACAGAGACAGAAGACATAGAGCTAGAACCTCCCCCCCACCAACCAGGGGGGATGGCCACGCCACAATCGCTTCTCCTCCATTCTTCTCTCAAGCTCTAGGGCACACACACACATGTGCCTGGCGTGAGTTTAAGCCACCGGGTCCGAGACTCGAACTGCGGTTGACTACATGGGAGTCCAGCGACATAGCCATTATGCTAACTGCTGGTCCCAGTACTTAAATTCTTAAGAAGAAAAAGGATATGAGAAGATGCAGTGTATCTCTGAATAGGAAACATAACCATATAACGTTAAGCACCCACCATGTATTCTCTACCTAACATTTACTTTCATATATTGCTCTACTATCTTCTCATTTTCTGTGATGCAATCTTTGAATTCCATGTGTTTTTATATCATCTTCCATGTATAACACAAAACTTGCAATGTCCAGCAGCCAATTTAATATATATTTGTTTTTTACTATGGTTACTGAGGATTAGGAATAATTAACAAAGTCGAGTGAATCCAAATACTCTCCAGAACTCATAGGATATTGTTAGTATTTCTTCTACTATAATTAAATTGGTATGTTCATACACTTCCTTTTATTCAGAATTTACACAGTTATTCTATTCTTCCACTTAAGAAGTATATACTAAGTATGTTTTTACTTTTACTTCATTAAGAAAATAGATAACTTGAACCACTTCTCCCAATCACAATAACTGAAACCTTTACAAAACATAAACCCACCTGCTGGATTGTAGAGTGCTAAAATGTCATGAAGATGTAACTGGCCACAGTCTGGGCAAGGATAAAGAAAAAAGAAATGTCCGGGGACCAGCAGTGAGCGTAATAGTTACATTGCTGGACTCCCATGTAGTTGACCGCAGTTCGCGTCCCGAACCCGGTGGCTTAATTCACGCCGGGCGCGTGTGCGTGCGTGCCCAAGATCCCAAGAGGAGAATGGAGGAGAAGAGGATTGTGGCCATCTGGGAGAAGAGGATTGTGGCCATTCCCCCGGGGGAGTGATTTCTCACTTTCTGTCTCTCTGTCTCTCTGTTTGTCTGGCTCACGCACATGCCCTATAGCAAAAAATAAAATAAAATAAAATAAATAAAATAAAGTAAAAAAAAATAAAAAAGAAAGAAAGAAAAGAGAAATGTTGGGATGAGCAGATTGTGTAATGGTTACTTCACTGAACTCCCATGTAGTTGGCCGCCGTTCAAATCCCAGACCTGGTGACTTAAAACTCACGCCAGGCGCAGGTCTGTGCATGACCAAAGTCCTGAGTGGAGAATAGAGGAGAAGGGATTGTGGTGGTGTTAACCCCCAAGGGGGGTGATTTCTTGCTTTATGTCTGTCTCTCTAGAGAGCATACACACCCTATAGCCAAAATGAATAAATAAATAAAAATCTCTCTTTGAAAAAAAGAAAAAGAAAAAGAAGAACAAAGAAAAGGAAAAATGAACATAGCTTTTGGTGCTACTCTTCGTGAAACTGCTTTTCATAGTAAACAACCGATAGGGTAAATAGTCCAATAGATCTTTTGACCATCCCCAACCAGAAGGAGATAGACTAGAATCTAAAACCTGCCTCAGTGTGAGAACTATGAGTACCAATCTTCACTTTGGACTGAATCTTCAAAATAAAAAATCTCCACCTTAGTGTCAACAGTGGGGAAGTAAGCATTCCAAGAATGCAGCTCAGGTTTATGTCAGCTCAACTCCTGAAACTGATTCAAGGTCATTTGTGATTACTGGCTATCTAAGGGCCTAATGGAAACAAGAAAAATTCTTTTGGAGGAAGAAAACATTATTCTAGATTAAAAATATATTTTAACTTTTGATATACAATGTCTATTGCACAATAAGAAATACCCAAGGCAGATGAGAAGACAAGTCAACAACAATGTAAAACCTAACAAAAAGCAGATGAAAAAGATAACAAACATGCTCTAGGGATTCCGAATATAAAATTATTGGATACGTAACCCAGCCCCCAGTTAGGAGGCTGCACTTGACTCTGTAGAGAGCTGCTTCCATGTATCTTCAGCATGCAGCACACACACACGGGGCAAAGAGGCTTCACTCTGCAGAGCAGCTCGCAGACTTCTGAAGTCAAGCCATGGAGACACGCAAGCATCACTGATGTCAACTGCAGCTGCAGAAACTGCATGGAGAGAACACTACTCTACCTACCTAGAACCTAATGACACACTAGGAAACATTAACAGGTCAAATATCTTCCTCTACGAAAGCCACTCTTAGGCTAGCATGTATTATGGAAGTTAAAGCTTGAGACTTTGAGAAAGAATTAGAATAAATTCCTTCCATTTCAGTGTTTTTGCATAGTTCAAGAAGAATTCATATTAATTTTTTTTCTCCTGCAGGGCATGTGCACTGACCAGAGATAAATGGAGAGAGTTTGAGAAATCACTCCCAGAGGGAATGGCTATGCTGCAATCTCTTCTCCATTCTCCTCTTAGGACTTGGGGGACCCATGCACACACACCCAGCATGATTTTCCAGCTGATAGGTCCTTGAACTATGTAATTAGTCATGTGATATAGTGCCTTAACCTCCATACCACATACTAGCCCAGTATCAATTCTTCTTTACATGTTCAGTAAAATTCAGCAGTTAATCCCTTAGTTATTGGGCTTTCTTTCACAAAAGAATCTTTTTTTATATAAGAGAGAGATTTTTGTAATAGGATGTGTGTACTTTCCAGAGTGACAGAGAAATAGAAAACAAGAAATCATTCCCCAGGGGGAATGGCCATACAGCAAGACTTTCTCCTACAGGTTCCTCTCAGGATTCCGGACACACACACACACACACACATACACTCACACAACCAGCATGAGTTTCAGGCCACCAGATCTGGTACTTGAACCATGGTTGGCCATGTGGGAGTTCAGTGATGTAATGATTATGGCATTTCCTGGTACCCAGGAGCCTCTGTATTACTGATTCCCACTACCTAGCCTCAAAATACACTATAAAATAATAGTAACCAAATAACATGGTACTGGAATAATAGACATAAACCAATGAACAGAATAGATAACCCAGAAATCAATTTTTTCACTTATAGCCAACTGATTATTTACAAAAACCCCAATTCCCTTTCTGGGAGCTGATAATTTCTTTAGCAAATGGTGCTGGAAAAACTGGATATTCATATGCAAAAGAATAAAAGTAGGCTCCTAGATCTTGCCAGTTAGAAAGTCAACTCAAAATGTATTAAATACATAACTATAATTATACCCTAAACTATGAGACCAGCAGTTGGCGTAATGGCTATATCACTAAACTCCCATGTAGTTGACCATGGTTTGAGTCCTGGACCCAGTTGCTTAAACTCACGCCAGGTGTGTGTGCGTGTGTGCCCAAGATCCCAAGAGAAGAATGGAGGAGAAGGGATTGTGGCATGGTCATCCCCCCTGGGGGGTGATTTCTTGTTTTCTGTCTCTGTATCTCTCTGTCTTTCTGGCGAGCACATGTGTCCTATAGCAAAAACCTCTCCAAAAAAAAAAACCATAAACTATGAAACAACTTTTAATAATAGAGGAAATGCTTTCTGACATAGCCCTGAGCAGTGTTTGTTTAAGACCTCAAAAGCACTGTCAACAAAAGCAAAAATAGACAAATCAGATTACATCAGACTAAAAAGGGACCAACAGGTGGTGTGGTGGTAAAGCACTGGATACTCTCACATGGTTGACCATGGTTTGAGTCCTAGACTTGGTGACTTGTTTTCTAACTTTCCCTCTATCTCTCTCAATCTCTGTCTCTCTCTAGTGAAATTAAAATAAATGAATGAATAAATAAAATTAAATAAATAGTTCTTTTTAAAAAAACTTCTGTACAGCAATGAAAATAAACAGAATTAGTAGACAACTTAAGGAATGAAAGACAGTATTTGTAAACTGTGCACCTGACAAGAGGGTAATATCCAGTTTACATAATAAATAGAAATTCAATAGCAAAAATAATAATATTAATCTCATTAAATAATGGGAAAAAAATCTCAGCTGCAGTGTGTGTGCTGCTAAGGTACAGTACTCTGCAAGCCCGGACCAGAGGGAAGGCCCAGGTTCAAATTATGGACCAATGTAATGGCTAAATATGGTGGTGTGAGCCCATAGCCCTACTTGAGAGGCTGAGGCAGGAAGATTACGAAATAGTGAGACTCTATCTTTAGAAAGACATAGGCAAAACATTTGAACATACATTCCTCAAAAGAAAACATACAAATAGTCAACAAGTTTACTAAAATTGCTCAACATCAGTGATCATCAGGAAAATTTAAATGAAAACCACAATGAGATATTATCTGACCCCAATTAAAATAGCTGTTATCAAAAAGATAAATAGAACAAAGGCTGGTGAGAGTGTGGGTAAAGGAGATTTCTTGCACACTGCTGGTGGGAATATACAACAGTAAAGACATGAAAAACAGTATGGAATTCCCTCAGAAAACTAGAAATGCAATTGACATATGATCCACAATCTTATTATGAGGTATATAACCAAAGGAAATGAAATCAGTATGTGAAAGGGAATCTACACTTTCAGATTTTAAGCTTGTAGGACTTTTCACAATAGCCAGTATATGAAATCAATCAAAGTGATCAGTAATGGATATATAGATAAACAAAACAGGGTATATTTGCACAATAACATAATGCTTAGCTATAAAAAGAGAATGAAATCCTGTCACTTGTAGCAACACAGAAAGACCTGAAGGAGAGAATTTTTGTAAGTGAAAAATTCAGGCACAGAAAAACAAGTAACACATGATCTCACTCATTTGTAGAATATGGGGCCAGGAGGTGGAATGGTAGTTAAGATGTTGGACTCCTTCATGGCCAACCGTGTTTCGAGTCCCAGAGCTGGCAGTTTGCTTTCTTACTCTCCCTTTCTCTCTCTGTCTCTCTCTGGTCAAATTAAAAAAATTATAATAACAAATGAAATTAAATTAATGAATAAGCAAGGAGTGGGAAAGAATAGGAAGGTGGTGGTCAATAGGTACAAAGTTATAGATAAAAGAGACAATTCTAGTGTTCTATTCCACAGTCAGGTGACTGTAATATATTAATGATCATGTATTTTATACTTGAAAATAGCTACAAGAAAGGATCTTGAATATTCTTACCACAAAGAAATGCTAAATGTTAGTGGTAATGGATATGCACATTCCTCTAACTTGAACATTATATATTGTGCACTAGTACTGAAAGGTCACAGTACCCCATCCCCATGCAGATGCAAAATTAATATGTATCAATTTGAAAATAGAAATGAATAAAAGAATCCAAACAGTCCAGTCAATTATGAAAAAGAAAGACAAATTTATGTACTAAAACTATCCAACTTTCGAAGCTTACTCTTACAGCATGGTAATGATATAAGAATAGGCACAGAGATCAATGGAAGAGAACTGAGACTTTAAAAATAAATCCTTATTATCATGGTCAACTGAATTTTCAAAATGTGCCATGAAAATTCAGTGAGGAAGGGATAGTCTTTTCACAAATGGTGAAACTGAGTATTCACAATGGAGCAATGAGGTATTCACAAGTTAAAAAAATAAGAACTTAGATCCTTATCTCATGCCCTGCACAAAAATCAACTCAAAGTAGAAGAGTGACCTAAACCTAAATCCTAAATTGAGAATAATTTGTGAGAAAATACCAGAAAAAATCTTGATGTCATCGAAATGGTTAAAATTTCTTCACTATAATAACATATGCACAATCCATAAAAGAACAAGTTGATAAAATGAACTTTATAAAAATTAAGAACTCTTTTTCTCCATGCACATTAATAGAGTGAATAAAAATAAGTCAGAATCTATGAGAATATATTTGCATACTATGTATTTGATTAATGAGTGTTTCCTGAACACATTAAAAAAAAAACTCTTATAACTCAATTACAAGACAGACAATTCTAATATAATACATAATGGGTAAAAGATATGAATAGGCATTTTACTAAAGAAGATATATGAATGGCTAACACACATTTGAAAAATAATGTCCAATATCATTAGTCATTAGGGAAATGCAAATTAAATACATAATAAGATTCTACTGGACAGCCCAACTGCTGTGGCATAGTGATAATACTAATGACCTGCGGTGATGCTGGAAGCCATAGGACAACTACAGTTCAGATCCCGGTTAAGCCTGAAAAACACGTTGGGTTCATGTATAGTTGCCCTGGATCCTGAGGAGCTGGAGGTTAGAGGAAAGGAGACACCTTATTGAGGGTGATTTCTCTATACTTTCTCTTTCTTGTGTGCATATCACACTATCACACACACGTAGTGCATGCACACACAAATAAAGAAAAGAAAAAGATACTACATATACATGGTGTGGGATAAAATACAAAAGACAAACTATAATGAGTATCTGTGAGGGTGTGGAGAAAGTGGAAAGCTCATACACTGCTTATGGGAAGGTAAAAATGATACAACATGATACACTGAAAGAGTGCGGCAGTTTTGTAAAAACTTACAATATTACTCAGTCCACCTACACTGAGAATCTTCTGAAGAGAAATGACAATATTTATCTGCACAGAAACAAAAAGGCAAAGTGAATGTTGGTAGCAAGACCATTGCTACAAAGTTGAGTTGGAGTGAGGCAGGGATTAAACTGGGTAAAAAGTTTAGAGTTGATGAATGTATGCAAGGACTCAATTTTAGGGATGTCAGACCTTATACATAATTTACTAAAAAATATCTAATTGTACATTTGCCATAGATTTTTTTATGGCTTGTTATTGGGACCTGAACAGAGTTATTATTTTCTTTACTTTCTTAACTGCCAGAAGGTGTGTGCACTCCACAGAGAATGCCAGAGAGAGAGCGTGAGAAAACACCCCCAGTGGGGTGTGGTCATACTTCAATCCCTCTCCATTTGTCAGTCCTGTCAGGATTTGGTGTCATGTGCACACACACAGGGAGCATTTTGCAAGGTGCCTGAACTGGAACTTGAACTGCAGTCAACTATGTGGAGTCTGATTCTCTTAACCACTGGACAATGGTGCTGGCTAGCAAAATTATTCTTTTGATATAAAAAAATAATATAAAAATGTTCAGGATATATATGAAACAAACAAACAAAAAAACTGCCAGAGACCAACAGTTGGCGTAATGGCTACGTTGCTAGACCCCCATGTAGTCAATCACTGTTCGGGTCCCAGACCTGGTGGCTTAAACTCACACCAGGTGCGTGTGCGTGCGTTCACAGGATCCCAAGAGGAGAATGAAGGAGAAGGAATTGCAGTGTGGCCATCCTCCCTGAGGAGTGATTTCTCATAGAAAGTGTCTTTCTCTGTCTTTCCAATGAGTGCATGCGCCCTATAGCAAAAACCTCTCAAAAAAAAAAAAAAATTGCCACATACATAGCCAAAAACATCTATTCAGTATATCTTATTCTATCTATAAAAATGTTAAAATCAAAGAATGAAAACTGCATAAGTGTTTGAAAGAAACTTGAACAGATACTTTAAAAAAGATTTCTTTTACAAAGGATTGTTCATTTATTTTTATTGTTACTATTTGTCAATTTGATGAGCAAGAAAGAAAGAGAGAGAGAGCTGCCAAGTCTGGGACTTGAACCATGATCAGACCTGTAGGAATCCAGTACTTTAACCACCACACTACCTGCCAGCACCCAAAAGATGGTTTTTAATTATTCGATACCATCAAAAGAAATTCTAAACTTATTACTGATCAAGGGAATAAAAAGTACATTAAGATACCAGTATGATCACAATGAAATGGCTAAAATTTTAAAGTCTGAGAAAATATTACAATCTTCTGATGATAAACATTTGATATGCTTTTGGTGAAAATAGAAACTGACACACCCACTTTGGAGAGAGTCCAATCTAATGTGCAGCCCACCTGAGCCCACCAAGAAACCTTCACAAGGATTTGAAGAGCATCATTAACAACAGTTGAAAGACACACACAAATCAGAGGCTTGGCAACATCGTGATGAATAACGTAATCATGATATATTCCATGAACTAAAGAAATAAGCACAGGGAACCAGCAGTTAGTGTAATGGCTATGTCGCTGGACTCCCACGTAGTCGACCGCGGTTCACGTCCCGGATTCGGTGGCTTAAAACTCATGCCGGGCGCGTGTGTGTGTGTGCCCAAGATCCCGAGAGGAGAATGGAGGAGAAGTGACTGTGGCGTGACTATCCCCCCTGGGGAGGGGGGTGATTTCTCGCTTTCTGTCTCTATGTCTCTCTCTGTCTGTCTGGCGAGCTCACATACCCTATAGTGAAAATCTCTCCTAAAAAAAAAGAAAGAAGCACACTTTTTTTTTTTACAGGTGTATACAATAAGAAGATCAAGTCATAGAAACCATGTTGAGTATAATAAGATATGCATAAAATACATATTACATGATGCTACTGCAAAATTCTTACAGTTTAGAAAACTACACTTTAGAGTTCAAGAATACAAATTTAGGTAGTAAAATTCTAGAGATTGAGCAGGTGACTAAACTGATAGTTTACAGGTGGAAGGGCACTGACTGTGAAATATCATGGTGCTTTCAGCGACTAGCTGTGGTTTAATCTTATGCTGATATTTTTGGTGAACTTCTTTTTTGCCGTGTGTGTGTGTTGGATATTTCACAATAATAAGGAAGACATATGCAAGAACCTTGGCTTGTGTAACATACTGCAGTAGAACTCTTTTAGAGGAAACAGTTTATTTCCAACATTTCAAAAAAGGATATGTTTACTTCTGGTCTGGGGTCCACCTGGACATAGTTTAGAAAATCGTAATCCTCATCACACCCATGATGATTGACTAATCTCACTCACAGGTTTCATGTGTTGCAATGTTTCTGAGAGTAAAAATGAGCGATTAAAAGTGATCAGCAAAGTTCCTTGGACAGTCATCCCAGTGTGTTCATTTTTGCTTCACACCATTATACGTTGTAACATTCCTGTCGGTGGGGCAAACGGGAGAGGATATGGTTGGATGAAAACAAAACCACACCATTGCTCAGACTTATTATGTTGTTGTTTAAGTAATTTCCATACATGGTATTACCAATCAATATTTGCTAACAAGCCTAATAAACTGAAATTTATGTTGTTGTTTTACCATGCATAAAGGAGTGACCTTAAGTCCTACAGGCTTAATGATGTGATTTTTGTCCCTAGGTCTTTCTCCATCTGTAAACAAGACTAGAATCTCCACTGAATATCAAGTAGCACCCAACTGCTCATTGCTAGCTGAGCCCTATCCTTTCACTTCAGATAATCTGTCAATATTGGAATTATTTATGTATACATGTATTTGCATGTGTGTGTGTATGTGTGCGTATTATTTATTTATTTAATTTTTTGCTATCTGGTGTGTAAACCCACCTGAAAGAGACACAGAGAGAGAGAGAAAGTGGGAAATCTTCCCGTGATGTGATGACCACACCACAATCCCCCTTCTCCATTCTTCTCTCAGGATTTTAGGCATGCACGCACATGCACCCTGAGTAATTTTTTTTTTGAGAGGTTTTCGCTATAGGGCACGTGCGCTCGCCAGACAGAGAGAGACAGAGAGACAGAAAATGAGAAATCACCCCCCGGGGGGATGGCCACGCCGCAATCCCTTCTCCTCCGTTCTCCTCTCGCGATCTTGGGCACGCACGCACACACACCCAGCATGAGTTTTAAGCCACTGGTTCCAGGACACGAACTGCAGTCAACTACATGCAGTCCAGCAACATCGCCATTACGCTAACTGCAGGTCCCACCTGAGTAATTTTTTAAACTGCCAGGTCTGGGACTTGAACACAGAATCAACCATGAGGGAATCTAGCTGCCTTACCCTCTCTGCCACCTGCTGGAGTATTTTATAACTCTCCTAACACTGTAGGTCCCAAAAAGATCAAGGGTATACAGGCTGCCACTGTACCAGGCACAGTGACAGAACTCAGGGATATTTGAGAATTTGTGTTGAACTAGCAGTTTGATTTCAGTACCCATGTGTGTCCATGCAAGAACAAAGAGCCACAGTAATAATTTTAAAAGATTGTCTTAAGTTTGTCTAGCTAATATAAACATTGATAATGAAGAACTCCCCATCCAACCATCTATATTGCCTGGGAATAACACAAAACATTTTTCTCTCGGTTTACTGTCAAGAATGATTTTTAATAGGAGTATTGCTAAACCAGTGGTGTGTGGTAGATAGGATTGCAAAAAGTGCAAAATTCATTCAGCCTTTTTAAAAAATGTATTTATTTATTTAATGTAAGAGAAATAGAGAAATAGTGAGAGACAGGTTCTCACCACATGATTATCTACCTCCCCACCACCCTAGCCTTCCAACCAATCAGGATCACATAGCATATTCAACTGGGATCTGAAGCCTGGACCATCCCATATGACTCCAATGTCATGCAACAGTGTCGTGCCGGCTGTGCCACTACAGCAGGGTCATTTGGCCACTTTTAACAGCTTCCATCTCAATGACATAACCAATTTGTTATGAGTGGCCTTCCAAAAGTTCATGGAAAAATGAGTATTATGCAAAAAACTACACATGGACTTCAAAACCTTTTTGCACCCAAATAAACTTATACTTTAAGTCCACTTTTCTGTGAACTTTTCAAAGTGCTCTCTTATGGTTTCTCATGTCACAGAGAATCATGTTTTTAAAGAAGATATACATGTGAAGGGAAAAAGGAAAGACACAGTTTATTATCAGCATATGCAAATTTCCCATGTGGTAATGTTGACACTACCAAAAACATAAATTGTATAGCTGTACGATGTTTTAACTATTTTGACCCTAAAATTAAACACTTCTGAGCCACCAAAACTCATGATTGTTAGAATAAAATAAATGGGTGGAAATTCCCCAACAAATAGACCTTAGTATTCCAAGTCAGGAAATCTTTTATGTAAAGTGTTGGATGAAAAAATCCTGCTTCATAATAATTTTGACACTTTTGGCCAAATGACACTGAAAGCAAAGAAGGAAGCCCTTGCCCTTCCCAAAGCTGAAGCTGAGCAAAGGCTTTGAAAGACCAGAAGAAAGTTCTGAAAGGCATCCATAGCCACAGAAAAAAAAGACCCGCATATCACCAACTTCCACAGGCCCAAGGCTCTATGGCTTCAAAGGCAGTCCAAATATCCTGAAAAGAGTGCCCCCAGGAGACACAAGCTTGACCAATATGCCACCATCAACTTCTCCCTGACCACTGAGTCTGCCATGAGGAAGATATAGATAGAAGACACACATGTGTGCTTCTAGTGGATGTTTTCAAGGTCAACAAGCAGCAGATCAAACAGGTTGTGAAGAAACTCTGATGTTGATGTGGCCACGGTCAACACCCTAATTAGTCCTGATAGAAAGAAGAAGACATATATGAGACTGGGTCCTGAATAGAAAATCATCAACAAAATTGGGATCATCTAAACTGAGTCCGGCTGGCTAATTCCAAATATACACCTTTTCCACACAATAATAATAATAATAATAATAATAAATAATAATATTTCTGATAATGTAATCATGTGTGACTGGTAGACATCTCGGTAGAATAGATAGTTTTTGAAATACAATAAAAAATTCTCATAACTCAACAATAAACATCAATCTAATTAAATTATAACTAAAGAAAATATACAAATAGCCAATAAGCACATCAAAAGATGTTCAACTTCACAAATCATCAAGAATGTGTAACTTAAAATCATAATAAAATGGTACTACATACCCATTAAGGTCATTATAGTACTACTACTAATAAAACAGGGGCCAGTCACACAGCCTACTAGAACCCCAAATCCTGACAATGTAAAAATATAGGAGAAGGGATTGTGCTGTGATTATACCCAATTGGGAGATGTTGTCTCCTTCTCTTTTTCTCTCTGGCAAGCATAAGCCATCTGCCAATAACAATAATAATAATAATGAGAAAATAGAAAACATTAAGTACCGGCATAGTTAGGGAAGATGAACCGTTGTGTGTTACTGATGGAAACATAAAATGGTAGCCCCTCTATTGAAAACACTGTGACTGTAACCCAAAAGCAATTAAATACAGAATTATCATTAGATTCAGTAATTTATCTTTTGGATGTATCCTAAAAATAACTGAAAGTACTTGAATAGATATTTGTACCCTCAAATTCATAGAAGAACTATTTGAACTCATCAAAGATGGAAATATCCAACATGTCCTTTCATAAATAAATATATAAACAGAATATACTAAGTATAAGGGAACTTTAAAATGTTTGTATATTGGGGCCAACAGATGATATAATGGTTACATCACTGGACTCCCACTTGGTCAATCATGGTTTGAGTCCTAGACCCGGTGACTTCAGACTCATGCTGAGCACTTGCACATGCATGCCCCAAATACTGAGGAGAATGGAGAAGGGATTGTGGCATGTCCATCCCCCCTGGGGGTGATTTCATGCTTTCTGTCTCTCTCTGTCTCTTCAGTGAATGCACATGCCCTATAGAAAAAAAATCTCACTAAAAAAGAAATAAAAATTGTGTATAAAGGAATCAAAGCACTAGTTGATTATACTGTCAATTTTGAAATCTATGTACAGTTTTTTCAAAATAAGCATTTTCCATAAACTTTTTGAAAAGCCCTCATAAAATATGGTAGAGTATTACTCAGCCTTTAAAGAGGAAGGAATTTCTAACACATGAAACAATTTTTACGAACTTGGAAGACATTATTCTGAGTGATATAAATCAGATAAAACTTATGAGGTACCTAGAGTAGTCAAATTAATTCAAATATAAATTAAGATGTGGCTGCCAAGTGATGGACAGTTATTTCTAATGGTCAAAACAGATTCAGTTGAGAAGATGAAAACCTTCTGAACTGGATCATGGTGATGGTTCTGTAACCATGTGAACATATTTAAAGTCATGCATACCTTTAAAAATGGGTATTAGCTGTTAGCGTAATGGCTTTGTCACTGGGCTCCCATGTAGTCGACCTCAGTTTGAATCCTGGACCTGGTGGCTTAAACTCACACTGGACGCCTGTGTGCCTGTGTGTGCATGCCCAAGATCCCAAAAGGACAATGGAGGAGAAGGGATTGAAGCATGGCCATCTCACCTAGGGGGGGATTTCTCACTTTCTGTCTCTCTCTTTGTCTTTGTCTTTCTGGCAAGAGTACGCACTCTACAGCAAAAACCTCTCAAAAAAAGAAAGAAAGAAAGAAAAGAAAAAATGGCAAATAATATGTCAAGTATATTTTGCCATGCTAAAAAAAAATTATAAGTAAGTTTGCTTCTTGAAAAAAAATATTAATGTGTTCCTTTTACTTTGGTTTCAGTAGACTGCTCTCATTTATTATTCCTGAATAAACCCATCTTGATTTATTTCTTGTCCCTGAGCACTTCCATACATGGAAGCCTTCTAGTCCCAATTCCCTTGAATGTAGTGATAGGCATATGAAATGTATTATTAGTGTAATGTAACTATTAATTTCAGAAGAAGTGCTTAATTTTAATGTTAGGTTCTCAAGCTCTCTGTTCCCCGATAAATGGGGATGCACGCACCCATATGAAGGAAAAATTGGGGCCACCACATAGAGGACAGGTACTATGAGAATCAACCAAAACTTCCAGAGTCTGAACATGTAAAAAAATATACTTTTTGGGGTCGGCAGGTGGCATGGTGGATAAAGGTTCTGGATTCCCACATGACTGACCGTGGTTTGATCCTGCATGTGGCGGTTTGCTTTCTCACTTTCCCTTTCTCTTTCTCACTGTTTCTGTCTGGTCAAATTTAAGAACTAGTAATAACAAATGGAATTAAATAAATAAATAATTCTTTAGGAAAAAAGAAATATACGTTTGTAGTTTTAAGGACTTTTTGACTGATACAGCAAATTAAAACACACATTATGTCGTCAAAAATTGAAATAGTGCATGATACCATATATATGAGCAAATGTGGCAGGAAATGTATGACTTCTCCACTGGTGGTGGGAAAAATAGACACACGCATATAGGTTGAAGAAGAAATGTTGAAAATGCGTATATCCCATCAGTCAAATATTTCACATCTTAATTTATAAAGAATCATTCCCTAGGCCAGCAGTGGGGCATAGTGATTAAGGTAGCTAGATTCTCACATGACTGACCACAGTTCAAGTCCCAGACACAGTGGCTTAGAAACCATGCTGGACATATTTATGTGTATGCCCAAAATCCCAAATGGAGAATGGAAAAGAAGGAATTGTGACTTGGACATCCTTCCTGGGGAAGGGTGATTTTTCACTTTCCGTTTCCCTGTCTCTCTTGTTTCTCTGTCTCTCTCCTCTCTGGCAAGTGCACATGCCTGATGATAAAAATCTAAAACTATAATCATTGTTACATGGAATATTGTGGTACATACAAGGATGCTCAAGTATGCTCAGTCCAGCCTTGATTTAAACACTGACACATAGGAAATAAATTAAATGTGTATTAATTGGTCAGTGACATAAAATTATGAGTTATAAATAATATAAAACTCACGTGATGCTGAAATTTATGAAGCATAAAATAGCTCTTTATGTGAAACAATGAGTTTCAAGACATAGTGTTGACAAGTTTTATATAACTTGAGCTCAATGATACGATTTATGTGAAAGAAGTTCAAGTTCTAAAGATTTAATAAGAACCTGTTTGGCATAAGATCGGGACAAGTTTGCACTGAAATGATTATAACATCAGGGTGGGGCAAAGGAGTTTGTGTGCTTCCAAACAGGATTCTGGGATTTTGGGTAATGCCTGTTTTCTGTTACAGGAATCTATGTATTTATTTCTCATGTATCTACATTGTAATACCTGTGTGTTCCTTTTTTTGATAATGAATGCCTACATAATTCAGATAAATGAGGCCTCTGAGAAAACCTTTAAAAGCCAAAAACAAATAAATAACTGCTCTTGAAATCATGAGGGAACTAAAAAAAAGTGAAGAATTTCACATTCAAGATCCAGGGAAGAAGACTCCTGAGGTAAGTTGTGCATTTGAGATCACTTACCCAAGAAAGAAGATGTAGATTTAAGAATATTAGAGCATAAAAACATGAGCAAGTTTTAAAAGCTTTGTCAGAAATTGAAGCCCAAGTCGCATCAAGATTAAAAGTCTAGTTACCCCTACAATAATTGGGTTGATATACCATAGACTAACCCAGTCAACTCCAACATTTCTGGCACCAAAGATCTGTTTCATGGAAGACAATTTTTCCATGAACTGGGGGGTTGGGGGGTTTGATGGTTTCAGGATTATTCAAGTGCATTATATTTACTGTGCACATTAGTTCTGTGAGTATTATATTGTAGCATATAATGAAACAATTATACAATTCACCATAGTACAAAATCAGGAGGAGCCCTTAGCTGGTTTCCCTGCAACTAGATGGTCTCATCAGGAGCCTCCTGTGAGAATCTGATGCCACTACTGATCTTATAGGAGACAGTGCTTAGACAGACAGAAATGTTATTGATGGGGAGTGGCTGTAAATTCAGATGAAGACATACTCTCTAGTCTGCCACTCACCTCCTGCCATGCAGCCAGATTCCTGTGCAGCCATAATTTTCACTTTGGGTATAGCCCAGGGATCTCCAATGGTACCAGTCTGTGGCCCGGGGATTGAAGACCCCTGGGATATATCATAAGTGAGGGTTAGCCAGAAATAGACTAAGTCCATAGAGACTTAAACCTAGCTTTGAAGTCCCATATTGGATCAAGGTGATAGAGAATTATAAATGCATTTAGCTAGAAACAGAATAAAAGCAAAACCCAACAGAACAAAAAATAAACTCTCTGAGGAATTATAAAATTATCCTAATCTTTAAGTTATCTCAATGAACAATCATTTTTAGTATCTGTCATATAATTAAACATAACCAAGTCGGCAGACTTTCATAGCCTAGTGGTTAAGAGAGTGGAATCCTACATATATCAGTTCGAAGCACGGCCCATAAAGTTTGGAAAATAATTCAGGTACATATGCATGCTTGCCCAGAATCCTCATGTGATGGAAAAACAGAGGAGAAAAGATAGAAACCACATCTTATTCAGGCGTGCTTTCTCCCTCTCCCTCTCTCTCTTTCACTGTCTCTTTCTGGTGAGCTCACATGCCCTCAGACAAAAATAATAGCCAAACACATGAGGAGTAAGAACCTATGATTAATAATTTTAAAAATTAAATAATAGAAATAAACCTGCAAAAATTCAGATAATAACATTTTCAGTAGATTTTTAAATAACTGTGAAAATGTAAAAAAAAATAAGAAAAAATTTATAATTTTATAAAAACATATAAGAAAGTGGTGTGATAGCTAAGGCAGTTGAATCTCAAAAGGTCAACTGTGCAGTTCGAGTGCTGGACACAGTGGCTTAAGAAATGCTGGGCATCTGTATGCATGCCCAAAATCCTGAGAGAGGAATGGAGGATAAGGGATTGTGGTGTGGACATCCTCCCTGTTGGGTTATTTCTCACCTTTCTTCTCTCTCCTCACTCTTTCACTCAGTCTCTCTTTGACAGGAGCACATGCCCTATAGCAAATTAAAAAACATAAAATAAAATAAAAAATAAAGAGAGAGTAAATTTGAATAGAGAGGGACAGAGTGAGAAATAGAGAGAGAGAGAAAGTAAGAAAGCAAGTCACCAGGTCCAGGATTCAAACTGTGGTTGGTCATGTGGTAACCCAGTGTCCTTTAACACCATGCCTCTTGCCAGTCCAAAAAATGAATTTTAAAAACAAATATTACACAATTACTAAATCAAAGAAAATTGAAATTTAAAAATGGAAAAAAAAAATAAGAGAGATTTTTGCTATAGGGCACATGTGCTCACTGGAGAGACAGAGAGAGACACAGAGACAGAAGCAAGAAATCACCCTCCAGTGGGGATGGCCATGCCATGATCTCTTCTCCTCCATTCTCCCTTTGGGATCTTGGGCATGCATACACAGGTGCCCTGCATGAGTTTTAAGCCACTGGGTTTGGTACTGGATTATGGTTGATAAGTGGGAGTCCAACAACTTAATCATTATGCCATCTGCTGGTCCCAAAATGAAAAAATTAACTGAAGTTATGGAATCAGTGCATAGGATTTAATAACTGACTAGACATACAAATGGAGACAATACTATAATAGTATCAGGAACAGAATAATATTCTATAAGAAATATGAAAAAAATAATAAAACCTAAAATAGAAACAAGATGACTACAAGCAGAGTTGATACGACAACACCAGTAACAGGAACTCAGCAGAAAAGAGAGAATACCACAGTGGGAATTCTCGAAGATAGAATAGCTGAAAATTTCCCCAGATTGACAAAAGACCTCAAACCAAGTTAGAAGACATTATAAATTATTTCATTACACATCACAAATCCAAAACATACACATACACATAATAAAAATAATGCAAAGAAAAGACAAAATCATGAGAAAATCTTAAAAGCATTCAGAAGTAGAGGACAAATCACCTTCAAAGGACAACTGGAAAAAAAGAGCCAAAGACAGTAATGACAACATCAAATTTGAAAGAAATTCCTTACAAGCCTAGTATTCTTTCAAGTTCACATGAAGAACAAAGCTGAAATGAAAACAAAATAAAAACAAAAACAAGTGCTAGGAAATTACTCAGGTTTTTTCTTTAGGCAGAAGAAAAACATCCATGTTAAACATTTTTTTAAATCGTAATCCCCATTTGATTTCACGTGCAAGAATAAATTTCAGCCTGGTTGTTGATCTTAGTTTGACTTGTGAAAGAAAAAAGTTAAAGGGATAGTGCCCCTAAAAGATAATAAAGTAAAAAAACCCTTATGTCATTCGGATTGAAAATGTTTTCTCATAAAAATGTTAATCTTGGGCGCGTGTGTGTGCGTGCCCAAGATCCCCGAGAGGAGAATGGAGAAGGGATTGCGGCATGGTCATCCCCTCTGGAGGGTGATTTCTCGCTTTCTGTCTCTCTGTCTCTCTCTGTCTGGCGAGCGCATGTGCCCTATAGTGAAAAACGTCTAAAAAAATGTTAATCATAAATAAAACTTGATTAATGCTAACTATTGAATTGTCAGAAAAGTCATGACATACGTTTCCTATGCAAAAATATGTCATGACGTTTCCGATAGCCCAATACATTAAAATTAAGAACTTTGATTCAGCTAAAGATACTGGAATGAGAGGCTACCATTATAGTTAGAGGGGGAAAAAGGCAAATACATTTATTTTCAAAATATTCATATTTAGGGACCAGCAGTTAGTGTAATGGCTATGTCACTGGACTCCCACGTAGCCCACCATGGTTCGAGTCCCGGACCTGGTGGCTTAAACTCATGCTGGGCGCATGTGTGCGCATGACCAAGACCCCAAGAGGAGAATGGAAGAGAAGGGATTGTGGTGTGGCCATCCCCCCTGGGAGGTGATTTCTCGCTTTCTGTCTCTCTGTCTCTCTCTGTTGGTCTGGCGAGCGCACGTGCCCTGTAGCAAAAACCTCTCAAAACAAAATATTCATATTTATATATCAGACTTATAAAAAGCAAAAGATAATGCAAAATAAAAACAATGTGAAACAAGTACTTGACAAGGAAGATATCTGTGGTGGACGGTTTTCAAGATGGCGTCCAGTGATCCCTACCTCCTGGCCTTCATGCTGTTTGTAATTCCCTGTTCTTCATTGTGGACTGGGCCTAGATAATAACTAAATTCTGACTGCTAGAATATAACAATAAAATGAAAAATAATTTTCAATAATAGTTATAAAAAAACAGTAGCATCCATTTTGGATTTCTTCTCTCATTCTGGAATTGTGTCTGAGAGAAGCCAACAGGCACTGTAGTGAAGGGCCGAATGCAGAGACTCACGTGATAACTGTTAACCAGAAGCCAAGCCTGCCCAAAGCAATGTGAACGGGCTTAGAACTGGATCCCCCTGATGAGTCTTGAGAAAATTACAACCCAGTGGACATATTGATTGCGGCCTTGTACAAGACCTTGCAAAGACACTCATTAAGCTGTGCTCACATTCCTGACCTAAGAGACTGTGAAATGATAAATGTATGTTGTTTTAAGCCAAATTCTGGGCAATGTCTTAAGCACTGATAGACAATTAATGTATACCCACGTGTTCAATTAATGTTTGAAAAGCAGCTCAACATCAATATTTATTTAGTATAACAAAAATTAAAAACTACTATACGCCATCAGAAAGGCTAAATTTAGCAATGGACGTCTGACACAACCACATCATGAAAAACATTTTGCAACAAAAGAAATGACCATGCACTTCTGGTTGGAATGTGAATTGGTATAATCATTTTGAAAAACAGATTGGATATATAAATACTCTCTAAACTAGCAGTTCCATCTTAGCTTATAACACAAATGAAAGCAACGGACATGTGCACAGAGACACACCCTACTGCTTATGTGGGTGTTGTCTATTTATAAGAACCAAAACTAAAAACACTCTAAATATAGATCACATTTAGAAAGGAAAAATGAACTATTTCATGAACACAGCAAAATACTGTAACTACCAGTGAAAAGAATAAACATACAGTTATACACAAAGGCAGAGAAGAACCTCACAGAAGTAATTTGCAGCAAAAAAAGAAAACTGGGTACAAAAAAAACCACAAGTTGTTTTATAGAATAATGTCTAAAAGCATATATTTGGACATCATCTAATCCCGTGAGTGCCCAAATAGAAGAAAAAGATGGGGAAGGGAAAGAACTCGCTCTCCCTTGGCCTGCCACATTCATCTTCTCCTATCCTTTTTTATATATATTTTTAAGAATTATTTAGTATTTATTTATTTAATTTCATTTGTTAATATTATTATTTTTAAAATATGACCAGAGAGAGAGAGAGGGAGAAAGTGAAGGTGAGAAAGCAATCTGCCAAGTCCAGGACTTGAACCAGAGTTGGCCATGTGGGGATTCAGTACCTTTAGACACCATGCCTCCTGCCGGCCCTTCCTATCCCTTTTTTATGGATGCTCCTGGTCCTCAGCTCTTCAGAATCAGACCAGACCAGTGCTTTGACCAGGACTTAATGCCAGCATCTTCCCTTTTCCTCAGGGGTGTGGGACTGATCAGTACTGCTCAGCTGGCTTCCTAGTTCTACACCTTCCAGATGATAGAATGTGGGATTTTGCAGCTCCCATAAAAGTGTGAATCAATTCCTTTGATAAATATTTTTCTCTATCATTATGTATATACAATTGGCTCTGTTTCATTAGAAAACCTTAATACAAATGTTAAAAATCAACATGATGGTTGTCTGTAGGATGAGGCAAGGTTAATTCATTTCAGATACGTAAGAGACCCTCTGAGGTCTTGGAATTCAGGACTTCCTAATCTGGATGGGTTAACATAGGTGTTCTGCTGTCTTTTCCAAATGTGGAGCATACTTGTAAAAATTAAAAGTGGGGGAATACACTTTTTTCCTACATTTCTGTTTTAAGGGGGAAGCTTGTTTTCACTGCCAAATGCATTTCCAATTTAAGCTCTGTCAGCCTTTGGTAAGAAGACATTTCTCCTGGATTTTGACAATATGTTGACTGCATGCCTTTGTTCCAGTGTGTCAGTTGTCACATTTTTGTCTGCTATTATAGATATTTTAGTAGAAATTTGGGAGATGTGTTATCAGAAGCCACTAGCTTGTTAAAAAATACTTTATTACCTTTCTAAAATCTCAATATCTCTTTCTAGATTAAAGTTATTGAAAATGAATAGAATGAATGAAAATAAGATGCTATATTTCCATATATTATTAAAAGTCCTTAAGATAATAAAATGTATAATTCTGGAGTAGATAGTAAAATTCATAAGCTGTACATTACATTTATTAATTAGTGGCAGCAGTAAAATCGATAGAGTTCTTAGTGTAAAAAAATAAAATATACCTTAAAGATTAATAAAGTTAATTTCTTCACAAAAATGCAATTTGAGGAATTAATCATGAGAAAATACTGTATTAACAATACCAAAGATAATTTTAAAACAACTCAATTTTAATAAATTTGTAAGTAGTTAAATAGACTAAATTAAAATAAGTAAAATATTAACAGATGACTAAAAGAAAGTATGAAATACGTGAGAAAAAAGTGAACTAATTTTTTTTTTTTGAAGAGGTTTTTGCTCTATAGGGCACGTGCGCTCACCAGAAAGACAGAGAGAGACTGAGAGACAGAAAGCAAGAAATCACCCCATGGAAGGATGGCCACGCTGCAATCCCTTCTCCTCCATTCTCCTCTCGGGATCCTGGGCATGCACACTCATGCCCTGTGTGAGTTTAAGCCACCAGGTCCAGGACTCGAACCGCGGTCGACTACATGGGAGTCCAGTGACATAGCCATTAAGCCATCTGCTGGTTCCATGAGTTCACTTTTTTAAAGTTTTTACTTTTTAAATTCATAATAGAATATGTTAATGTATACAAGAGAAAAAGAGAGAGAAAGAGAGAGCAACGCTCACCCCAGTGTTCAGCCTTGTCACAGCCACTTTCCTCCAGTACCCAAGCCCACCAGCACCCTGGGCACTTGCACACGTACCCACTGTGTTTTCAGGCTGACTGGGCCAGGGTCGTCAACAGCAGTCAGCATGTGGCTTCCAGCTCCACAGTCAAGTACAACGTCACCTGGCTGAGTCCAAATTTAAATGTATAAAATGATTAGGTTTCCATATATCTTATATTAAATGTATAAAATAACTGAATTCAGTATAATATGAAAGGGAAAATAATTGATGGAATTAATGAAGTGGTATTGAAATGACTATATTATTATGCCTCTATTACTATGCAATGACTATATTATTATGCCTCTATTACTATGCAATGACTATATTATTATGCCTCTATTACTATGCAATGACTATATTATTATGGAATGACTATATTATTATGGTTTGATTTTTTTTCTGAAATTTCTAAATTAGAAGAGTTTAGATACTACATTGATACTGCAAAAATAAATGCCCATGAATGCAATAAAATGATTCAGCTGCCAGTTAGGAGTTCTATTATCTATGCTCTTGTCCTGGTTTATGGTGTGAAGGATGGAAAAGCTGAGGAGGCGAAGATTGTTTGAGATCAGATTCCAAGGGATTAACAAAAAGACACTTTTACTTTACTAAAACTGACTTTTACTCTAGTTTGCTCTCTGATTTGATTCTCATGTTTATGGACTCTGGTCCAATGTAATAGTGATCTTTCAAACCTTTCTGGTAGCAAAAGGGTAATACCACTCTCAATTTGGTTTTGAGCAGCTTTAAAATGAAGGGTAAAGAGAACAGAGAATTTGTTCCAGTTTTGCCAAGTATGTGATCTTAGTTTAAATGCCCTACTTCTTCCTTTCTTCCTGGAGAAATGTGTGGATTAGGGTAGCTCATTTCTAAAGTAGCTTTAAACCTTATAGACCAGTGTAAAGTTTTGCTAACCAAATAAATCTGTTCTATGTATTTATTGCTTGTGCAATTCTCTGAATCTGAAAACATTTTCCTAGTTAATAGCAAGTCAAGGTTTATTTACAATTACAGAGAAACTCTGCAGAGAAAGTAGTTACAAATAGCAGCACAATTTAAATTAAGTCGATCATTATGTTAAAAGTTAACTGAATTGATATTTGCTAACATTTGGATGATTTGCTCTTTCTGAGAGGGCACCTTACTCAGACATATTTAAAATTCTCTTTGAATTGTATAAATTTACCAACAATTTAAAGTATTTTAGTTTAATTCAGTTGCAGTGCAGGCTTTTTTTTAAAGCAACTTTATAGTTAACTTAAAGACAATGTTTTGAATATGAATAATTGAGGGACCAGCAGTTGGCATAATGGCTGTATCTCTGGACTCCCATGTAGTCGACTGTGGTGCAAGTTCCAGACTCGGTGGTTTAAACACACGCCAGGCACGTGTGCATGCATGCTCAGGATCCTGAGAGGAGAATGAAAGAGAAGGGATTGTGGTGTGGCCATCCCCCCTGGGGGGTGATTTCTTGCTTTCTGTCTCTCTGTCTTTCTCTGTCTTTCTGGCAAGTGCACATGCCCTATAGCAAAAACCTCTCCAAAAAGGAAAAAAGAAATATTAACTGAGAAAAATATTACTTCATGTACTTAAGACTTCTTCAAAATACAATGTCCTACCCTACTGTTTTCTCTCTTTAAAAAAAAAAAAATTCCAGAAAACACATGCACATGTAGAAGAAAGACAGAATGAGAGAGAGGGAGGGAAACTGAGAAAGCACCTGCTATGGGGCATGGTCATACCACAATCCCTTCTCTTCCATTTCTTCTTTTTTGGGGCGACTGTACATATGCATGTACACTCTGACAGATCTGAAACTTGAAGCACACAGTCAGCCCCGTGGAGTTAAGTTCACATAGCCACCAGACCACAGGCTGGCCCAACCTTACTGTTTTCAAACTCATTTATATTTAATTCTCTTCTATTAATAGTTTACATTGAAATACAATTCACTTGTGCGCTTGTGTGTGTGTGCATGCAATAATAGAAGAGGCAGTGATAGGTATTGTAAACAAGGTCTTACCAGGCCATGACACTCCTGCCCTAGCCTCCCAGTTAGCTAGGATTACAGGTATGCACGATTGTGCCTGACATGCTCAGATTGGCCCAGGAATCAACCCCTGGCCTCCCTCTGGCTTCCCCCCACCCAAGCAGTGGTGTTATGTACCACCAAGGTGTGGTGCCGTGTGTCTAATTACCTTTTTATATTCCTTGTTCATTTCTGCCGAGGACATACAGCATAACAGCCTGTTCTATGAACTCATTCTTTTTCAAGCACTGTAATAATGGGGCACAAGTTAATGTTATTTGAAAACACTTTGTAAGTTAAATGACAAATAGAGAGCAGGCCAAGTACCCTAGTGGTTAAGGAAAACAGATCCCAGATCACTGACTGTGGTTCAAAACTCAGTTCAGGGGCTTGAAAACCACACTGAGCACATGTGTGTGTGTGCCCTAAAACCTGACAGAAAGGAAAAATGGCAGAGAAGGGATTATGGCATGACCACACCCCATTGAGGACTGCTTCCTTTCCTCTCTCTCTCTCTCTCTCTCTGTATCTCTCTCTCCCTCTCCATCTTTCCCTGGAGAGTGCATACGGCCTTTGGCAAATAGAGGAAATTAAGAAAGAGGACAAATAACCATGCTAAGTCCTTGGAGCCTAGGCTGATATTTTAGATGCTATGATCTCTATATCTTCTTGGCTCCTTGTAGAGACTCTCATTCATAATTCTTAAAATGCTTCAACACGTAAATACATTTTCTAATTACCTCATTTTTATATATAGCAGTTTCTTTTAAGGGCTCCTGTGTGTTGTTCTACTTGGACTAATCAAGAGAAGTGAAGGCAGGGACAGCAGGTGGCATGGTGGTTAAAGGTGCTGGATTCCCACATGTCGGATTGTGGTTTGAGTCCCGAACCTGGCAGCTTGCTTTCTCCCTTTCCTTTTCCCCTTCTCTCTCTCTCTGTCTCTCTCTAGTCAAATTAAATAATGAAAATAACAAATGGAATCAACTAAATAAATAAATCTTAAAAGAGAGAGAGAGAGAAGTAAAGGAGAAAAAATGTCAGAGATAAAGAGACTGTTTGAAGCTATGGGATCTATAGGGAGCCAAGTGCCTCTTGTGGCCAGGGCCTCATATCCAGGGCATAGGAGAAGCTTCTATAGAGAAACACATAATCCCCGGAAGGCCCTGGGAGCTGGAACACATTCATTCATTCATATTGTAGAATTACTGTTTCATGTATATTTTTCAGCTAGAAACCTAAGGCTACTCACCTGACTGAGTGGAAACTGTTACCTGTAAGTGATATCATTCATTCATTCACTCACTCATCATTACTATACTGCTTGGGGCTCTAAAGCCTATGTGATAGGCTGGTAATGCCAAGACTCTGAGGACCCATTTTATTTCTGAGCAAGCTCATGATACAGAGAGGACACAGAGCAGAAATTAACATACCCTGGGGCAGTTCCTACTGCCAGGACACTAAGATTCAGGATGGCAGAATGAGGAGTTCTCGTTTTGATTGCCTTGAAGGATGCTAGAGTCTTGAACTTGATGCTTCTGCAATCTGCTGCAGTGCCACTCTTTGTCAACCTATCATTAGGTGCCTAAAAGTAGTGGTGGCAAAAAGCAAAAAAAAATTAATAGAGCATGTATTTAAATTAGGCCAAATCTGCATGAGATAAGCAATATAACTAAAATAATATCTGGCTTCCTACATTCAAAAGATGTAATGGAAAACTGTGGTTATACTTTTCCTCAAGGAATAACTATTAAAAGTAAAGAATTGCTTAGAAAAGAATGGAAATTATAAATACTATTGAACAATGACTATAAAAAGTTAGTATTTACTCAAAGCTTTTCTTGCTTACCACAGTAATGCACAGCAGAAACAAATATAAAGATGAGGCCAGCTGCTGCAGCACAGTGGTAAAGCAAGGGCCCTGCAGAGCTGAAGCCACAGGGATAACTTGGTTTTGAATTCTGGGTCAGCCCAGGATCCTGAGTAGCTGGAGGCCTGGGGAAAGGGGACTGTGGCATGAGGAGTCCCTGTTGAGGGAGCCTCTCTCTCTCTCTCTCTGGCTCTCTTTCTCTTAAAAATGTACACACACTTTCTAATAAAAAAAAAAAAGATGAACAAGTCTCCAATATTGATAATTTCAAATGTTCTATGTATTGATGCTTTATAATAGTTTAGAATGTTCGCCAAATCATACTATAGCTGGACTGGTGATTATTTTATTGGGCTGGATGAAAGAAAATACAGAATTTCTTACCAAATATTTTGAAGTGTTCAGGAAAACTAGCATGAAGAGAAATGAAGTCTAAAGTTCTCCTTTAGATCACACTGCAGTGTATATTTTAGATATAAGATTTCCAATTTTAACTGATTTCAGTAGATTTCTACATTGATAGGTTCTAGAAGAGAAATCCGTATGAGACAAATAATAACCAAGATACTTAAAAGTAGGAATAGATTGAGAAGATATATTTATTTTAACATGGTAAATGCTGTTTCCTTTAGAAGGCCTGGGGCTTTCTGAAATATAATACCCAAAAGCAAAATGAGAGATGTCATGAAGCATTTACTTGAACAACAGAGGACTGCTCTCACCCTTTGGGAAGTAAAGGCAAAACAGAATTTTGCTAATGTAGCTAAAAATATAACTCTTCATTATTTTAAATTAGTCTGTGATTTGAGGGACCAGCGGTTGACATAGCGGTTATGTCACTGGACTCCCACATGGCTGACAATGGTTCGAGTCCTGGACTTGGTGGCTTGAGATCATGCAAGGTGTGTGTGATTGGACATGCAAGATCCCAGGAAAGAATACCTCCTGGGAATTGATTTCTCATTTTCCCTCTCACTTTATCTGGTGAACACATGCACCCTAAAGGAAAAACGTTAGAAAAAAAAAGAAAGAAAAGAAAAGAAAAAACAATTAGCCTAGGATTTGAAAAAGCGCTGTGATAGTCTCTGGCCTATTTGCATCCCAGAACCTCCTTGTGAATGTCAGATAATGAGCGCATGTGCCCTTGATAAAGGCTGGCTGAGACCAGGAGTGGATTGCAGTACACATCCTTGAATAACTATGCTTAACATGTTGAAAGAATTTGAAAATAAGATTGAAAACTTGGCAAAAAAATGGAAACTACAGGGAACCAGCAGTTAGCGTAATGGCTATGTCGCTGGACTCCCACGTAGTCGACCGCGGTTCGTGTCCCGGACCCGGTGGCTTAAAACTCACGCCAGGCACGTGTGCGTGCGTGCCCA
>NW_006159729.1:136053-139648 GCF_000334495.1 Tupaia belangeri chinensis | reverse complement strand
ATTAAATATAAAATTAAAATTGTCACTATAAGAACACTACATTGGGGCTAGCTGGTGGCATGGTAAATAAGGTGTTGGACTCCCACATGGCTGACTGTGATTAGAGTCCCTGACCTGGAAACATGCTTTCTTACTTTCCCTTTCTCTCTTTCTCTCTGGTCAAATTAGAAAAATTAATAATAATAAATTAAATTAAATTAATAATTCAAAAAAAGAAAAGAAAACTATCTGTTGCTTAAAAAAAAAAGAAAAGAAAAGAAAAAACACCTAGGACCCAGCCAAGGTGGCACAAGTGGGAAGGTGCCACTGCACCAGATCTGGGGTCATGTCAGGGGCCCAGATTCAGTGACAAGGGTTGGGAAGGAAAAAGATGACAGACTGCCTGTCATTCTCTCCACCAACTTCTCCATATCATTCTCCAGAAACAACACTGGCAAGTACAGTACTTTACAGTTGCTTATCTTTCTTTGAACATATGACTGTGCTTTCATCACACACTAACAGATCTATCCAAAAGGTTCCATTACAAGTTGTACATGCTCCCATGTTTCAGTTCCTTGGAGAAAGGCAGAGAGAATACAAGAGGAAACTGGAGCTGAAAGTAAGAAAGGGAGCTCTCTGAAAAGAGAGAAGAGGGGAGGGGTGTGGGGAAGAGTGATGCACTCAAGACAGAGGAGGCAACCTGCAAGGGCTTCTAGGGGCAAACACTGGGGAATTTGGAGCTACAGTATAAAAAACAACACTACGGGGTTTCAACAAATAGTATAACAAAGAATGTAACAAATATAAGTGAATTACAGCGTAAACCACAGTGGTAGAAAAGGCATTACCATGGTTCAAAGTACCCCTATTAGAAGAAAAGGCATTACCATGGTTCAAAGTACCCCCAAAATTAATGTACTAAATTTTGGTGAGCCATTGTAATTGGACCAAGAGGGTGAAAACTTAATCTGGTTATGATATTGAAAGGTGGTGGTGGGGCATCAGCAGGTGGTGTGGTGGTTAAGGGTACTAGACTCCTACCTGGCTAACGGCAGTTTGGATCCCAGACCTGGTGGCTTTCTCGTGGTGTGGCGGTTAAGGGTACTGGACTCCTATATGGCTAACCGCAGTTTGGATCCCAGACCTGGTGGCTTTCTCTCTCTCTCTCTGACTTTGTACTTCTCTGGTCAAATTAAATAAGTAAATAAATAAATAAATAAATAAGATAATTCTTTCTTAAAATGATAAAAGCCTTTCTGAAATGATTAGGCTTTGGGAGATGACCATGATTGCGGTTAAGGGTACTGGACTCCTATATGGCTAACCGCAGTTTGGATCCCAGACCTGGTGGCTTTCTCTCTCTCTCTCTGACTTTGTACTTCTCTGGTCAAATTAAATAAGTAAATAAATAAATAAATAAATAAGATAATTCTTTCTTAAAATGATAAAAGCCTTTCTGAAATGATTAGGCTTTGGGAGATGACCATGATTGGACCATGATGGGTTTACAAGGAGAGGGACTGAATATGATGATGACACATGATGCTTCAGGACTCTGCAATACCCCACTGTCTATAGCCCCTGGACCTTGGCCCTCCAAACTGTGAGGTGAATAATTTTTCATTTTTATGAATTACCTAGACTCAGGTATTTTCTGTTATCAAGTAGCAAAGGACTAGATCTTCCTTACAGAAGAATTTCAAGCAATAATCGTGAGAAAATGATGAACATCATCATCATTTCAGTGGTTTTCTTACCAAAAACCATAGCCCTCGTCTAGTCATGAGAAAATATCAGGCAAATCCAAAATGGGAGACTATTTCCACACTCTCTGACCATACACTTCCAAGATGTCAAGGTCATGGAACGCAAGGAAAATCAAAGAAGCTGTCACAGATGAAAGGAGACTGGAGGGATGTAACGAAAGCCAACTCAGTATCTTGGAGGGAACCTGGAACAGAAATGTAAATCATCAGTGAAAAAAGAATGATGAAATCCGGGTACCAGCAGGTGGAGTGGTGGTTAAGGCACTGAGTTTGAACTGACCATGGTTCAAATCCCAAACCTAGTACCTTGAAAATCATGCTAGGCATGTATGTATACTCAACATGCCAAGAGGAGAATGCAGGAAAGAGGTTGTGATGTAACCATCCCCCCTAGGAAATGATTTCTCACTTTCCCTCAATCTGTCTCTCCCTGGTGAGCATACAAGCCCTATGGTAACCCCCTTAAAAAAATTGGTGAAATCCAATTAAAATTTGCACTTCAGTTAATAATATACTAATGTTAAGTGCATCATTTTGACAAACCTACCATAGTTATATAATAAATTGACATTTAGAAAAAATTGATGAACAACATACAGAAATTTCTTTACAACTGTAAATATAAAATGGCTTTAAAATAAATCATTTTAAAGTATAAATCAATAAATAAAGAGGATTAATTAAAGGTAGGTTGTCAATAAGCATATAATGGTTTCAGGAGTATCACGTCAAGAGTTTGGACATTGGAGTTTCTGATTTTTTCTTTCTTCATTGGCCTGTCTTTATAGATGGAAACTACTCCACATGCTATCAGAGATTCCTGGATAGAATATACTTCAGTACTTGCAAGTTTAAGTTTTATACATGGTTTTAATACACTGAAATTATTTTTTATAATTACATATATGCTAACTAACTGGAGAATATGACATGAATGGGTTTATAATATGAAATGCCTTATATTTGGAAAAAGAAGTTCATATTTCCCATGTTATTAAAAGGTAAGTGAAATAGTATCAGCTATCAACCATCATCCCTGTCTCTCCACTCCGTGCCATCAGCCTTCTCATCTAGCCAGAGAATAAGCATGTGGGGCCAGAGCCACTGAACGGCCCAGGAAATGGTCTGGTATTTATTATTATTATTATTATTCAAAGCACATTGAAAAAATGAAATTGTATTTTGAGGTTCCTAAAGATTCATTAATTTAGTCTTTTTAGAAAGATCATTTAAAATACAATGATTTTCTCTTGTTGAAATAATAAATGGAAATCCTAAATATTATGAAAATCAAGTACAGAACATTTTCAAACACATTGGCATCATTTCAGTACCATGTTATTAAAAACACTTTCTCAAGAAAATGTTATAATGATGTTAGCAATATCATTTTTTAGAGAGCTTTTTGCTATAGGGCACATGCACTCACCAGAGAGACAGAGAGCCAGAAAGCGAGAAATCCCCCCCCAGGGGAGTTAGCCATGCTGAAACTCCCTCTTCTCTATTCACTTCTTAGAATTTTAGTAGCCATGCTGAAACCCCCTCTTCTCTATTCACTTCTTAGAATTTTAGTCACTCACACACATGCACCTAGAATGAGTTTTAGGCAACCAGGTCCAGGTCTTGAACCCTGTCAACTACATGGCAGTCCAGAGACATAACCATTATGCCATCTGCTGGTCCCTTTGATTCATTTCATTGTGGTGGTGGTTTTAACTGCTTCAGAGCTGATTAGTTGATACTTCTCTCAATGTGATTCCAGAATTTAATAGTTAGTTGCCCCATTTTCGGGGCCCTTAGTGTCATTCTTGTTTCGCATGTCCCCATTTAGTGTTTATCTTCAGCAG
>NW_006159729.1:133365-136022 GCF_000334495.1 Tupaia belangeri chinensis | reverse complement strand
AAAAGTCTCCTACATTTTCACCTCTCACCTTTTTTTTTTTCTTTTATCAAAATTTTAATTAATTAACTGATTGACTAAGTTATTTACGATGAGAGAGGAAGAGATAGAAAGACAAGTACCCGTAGCAGGACCTGATGCTGTGATCCATCTCAGCCTTTCCCAGAAACAACCTGCATGGACAGCCTGACCCAGGAGCCATTTCCGGTCTTCCACATGGCTCCCAGCATCATGGATCATCGCAGAACCACTGCACCACCGTGCATGGGCCTCCAGCTCTAATTTTCTTATAGTTTTGGAAAGGGCCATTGGCCTCTGCAGATTAGAATCAGCACCTTCTTGCCTGACTTTGTGGAGAGATCTGCTTTGCACACAGAGCTCAGTAGACCTGCAAGGAGCTTGTGTCTGAATAATGTTTGTCATGAGACTAAGTCCTGTCCCTCCCACCTCTGGCACAGCTGTAACCCTCCTATCTCAGCCCCGGATTATGCATTGCCCCTTACTCCCATCAATCCTAACCTTAAAAACAGGAACAAGGGACGTTTTGTCAGAGTCACTCTCTTTCTTTAACTCATTTCTGTTGCTTACTCAACTTTAAGATTTCCAGATCAGAGTTTCCATGCTAATGTCACTAACTTTCTAATAGATGTTTTCTTAATCTTAGGCTTTACATCACCACCATTTTTAACATAAGAGGAAGAATCTAGACAAACATCACTCAACTATTCCTGCCTCAGAAGCCCTAAGTCAAGAATACAAATTGTTCTAAACCAATTACTTTAAGACTTAAAACTTCCATGAAGCCGGAATGCAGAGCCAAATCATCTTAATCTTAGAATTGAGACCCATTTTTGCCTCAACTCACATAATTTCTAAAGTAGAAGAGGCAGTTATTTAATATCTTAATTATATTATATCGATGCAACATTATAAATAACTCTAGAAGATATACATCATCTTAAGGATAAAATATGATAAATTCTACCTGTATTTTACAGCAAATCTTAACCAATTTTAAATGATCAATCAGTACACAGAAATATTAATTTTAAAAACGTTTATATTGTATACATGAACCACAAAAGTCAATAACAAAAATTAATTTTAAAGAAATTGTTCTTTTTAAATTTTTTTTATAAATAATTATAGGCTTAAATCTAAACCGTTTTTATAGTTTTTACTGAAAGACGATGAATCCAAGTAGACAATGATTTCTACTCTCTCACTGAACACCATGTTTAATATTTTGTTAGGAAAAAACAATGTCGAACTGATTGTCAGAGATGCCAGTAAGGAGAAATATTTAAAGCATGCAATTTACACTGGAGTCGCTAAGTGTTTATACAGATATTATATATTGCTTGTTTAACTTTTTATCTGGTGAAATACATTTTGCATTTATAATAATAATTCAACAACATCATCATCATCACCTACATAGTTATTACTGATGTGATTAAGCTAATTTTCAAAAATAGTCTTTCTGGGAACCAGCAGTTGGCGTAATGGCTATGTCGCTGAACTCCCATGTAGCCGACCATGATTCAAATCTCGAACCCGGTGGCTTAAACTCACACCAGGTGTATGTGCATCCTTGCCCAAGATCCGGAGAGGAGAATGGAGGAGAAAGGATTGTGGTGTGACCATCACCCTGGGGGTGATTTCTTGCTTTCTGTCTCTCTGTCTCTCTCTGTCTTTCTAGCGAGTGCACACGCCCTATAGCAAAAGCCTCTCAAAAAAAAATTATTTCTGTGCTACTGTCTCTGGGACCTAAGATTATGACTTAATAGGATTTGACACAGCTGTCTATATAACACTGAATAAGCTACCCAGTTTCTCTTTTACTTGGTTTTGCTATCTGGAGAAGGACGCTAAAGCACCTATATCAAAAGGCACAGTTAGGGAACAGTAGTCAGAATGTAAAATGCACCAAAGGCAACAACAGACATGCATCAAGCCTCAAAGAAACACTGAAGATCATCATTGCACTATCGTCACCATTATTTATAGTATAAAAATGTATTTACCTTGTAGTTAAAGAAAAATAATTTTCTGATGCTGAGGCAGACTTTATTCAGAACTGTTGCGATGGGTGTAGGCCCACTGCGGTGGGAAAGATTGGGCGTAACCACACATACGACAAAGAAAGCAGGAATTTCATATCCAGGAAACATGGTGAGGATCAATAAATGGAAAATTACTAAGAGAGGTCACCAGCAATAAGGGGAGATTCTGCTTGAAAAGCGCTAACAAGAATCTTGAAAAGGATTCTTTCAAAGGTGAGCCCAGGTGGTCAGCCATCACTTATGAGATGATAGAAGATGAAGAACGATTCTTTCAAAGGCGGGACAAGGTGGTCAGACATCACTTATGAGACGATAGAAGATGAAGAATCAGATCAGATACTGAGAGTGAATAGATCTCAAAGGAATGGGTTTTAACACTGACTTAACAGTATTCCTGATGAAACTGGACAATGCAGGCCAGTTTGTGGCCTAGCAATTAAGGCAGCTGGATCCCACATGACTGATTCTGTGGTTCAAGTCCCAGACCACAATTTGATAAATACATTGGGCATGTGTGTGGGTCCATGGGTAAAGATGGAGGAAAAGATATTGCAGCATGACCGTGCCATGCCCCACGGAGGAGAGGGGGATGCT
>NW_006159729.1:126957-133347 GCF_000334495.1 Tupaia belangeri chinensis | reverse complement strand
GTCTTTATGGTGAGCACACACACCCTCTACCAAAAGAAAAAAGAAAAAAACAATCAAAACGAAACAAAAAACAGTAATGCAAACCCAACCAGAACAGCTGGTGATGGTAGTGGCCTAGAAGGCTTAGAAGGCTCTGCTGAGGATTAGGCCAAGGAAAGTGTTTCTGTGGCTTCTTGTGCATGTATTGTGCTTCTTGGGAGAGCAACTACTGTATTAGTTTTCAGAGGAGGTAATTGTAGCAAACATAGTGGCTGAAACAATAGAATTCTATTCTCTCACACTTGTGGGAGCTGGAAAACTGAAACCAGAGTGTTAAAGAGCTGCACACCTTCTGGGGACTTCAAGGGAGAACGTTCGCTGCATTTTCTAGCATGGAGGGCTGCTGGCCATTCAGTGTTTTGCCTGTCTACAGATGTTGTCCCCCTGTGTTTTCTAGCATGGAGGGCTGGTGGCCATTCAGTGTTTTGCCTGTCTACTGATATCGTCCCATCACTCTGGTCTCCGCTCATCTCTCATCTTCTCATTAACTTCTCTTCTTTCTTTTCTTTTCTTTTTTTTTTTTTTTGAGAGGTTTTTGTTATAGGGTGCGTGCACTCGCCAGACAGACAAAGAGAGACAGAATAAGAGAAAGCGAGAAATCACCCCCCCAGGGGGAATGGTCATGCCTCAATCCCTTCTCCTCCATTCTCTTGGGATCTTGGGCACGCCCACACACATGCCCAGAGTGAGTTTAAGCCACTGGGTCCGGGACTCGAACCATGGTCGACTACATGGGAGTCCAGCGGAGTCCAGCGACATAGCCATTATGCTAACTGTTGGTCCCATCATTAGCTTCTCTTCTTTTCTGAGTCTCATATGAGGACATTGTCACTGGGCTTAGTGTCCACCTGGCAAAATACTTTTCCAAGTTCCAAACAAAATTAATAAATAAAATAAAACGGACTCTGTAAAAGTTTACAAAAAATGTATGTCGTGGAAAAAATAATGCATGCATTCAAAAAAAGTTTTAAACCAAAATAAACTTGTACAATTGCATTTTACACAAGTTTTTTTTTTATTTTCTGGTTTTGTATTTTTATTTTTGGAGAGATTTTTGCCATAGGGTGTGTATACTTGCCAGAGAGACAAAGAGATGGAAAACAAGAAATCACTCCCCAAGGGGAATGGCCATGCCACAATCCCTTCTCCTCCATTATCCCATTGGGATTTTGACATTCACACATATGCACACAGCGTGCATTTTAAACCACTGGGTCTGGGACACAAACCACAGTCAACTACATGGGAGTCCAGCAACATAACTGTTTTTGCTGGTCCCCCATTTCTCCACAAAGTTAGGGAAGTACCGTCATGTTTTATTTTTTCCACTCTGAAAATTTTTTCATATTTTATTACAAATATATGTAAATGACCATTTTTTCCTATAAGTTTATTTGTATTTATTTATTTATTTCATGAAACAAATATATAGATAGAGAAAGAGACAGACAGACAGATGTGGTACAGGATCTTTACAGTGATTCACCCCCAGTCTCAGCAGACGTGGGTCATGGCACACGTATGCCTGGCACCTTTGTGCTCACGGAGGTTCCAGGATGTGAATCTAAGACCTTTCCTGTGCGAGTCCAATCGTATTACCACTGAACCACTACCTGATCCCTTTTCCCTTTATTTTTGAAACAAGTTAACAAAAATGTATAAGAAACTTCATTATGCCTAATGGTTTAAATATATTTAACATAAAGACAGAGTACCCAGTGATGACAAATACTGATATAAATTGTTTTAAAAAGCTTACATATGGGGCCAGCAGGTGACCTGGTGGTTAAGGGTGCTGGACTCCGATGGCCACCCACAGTTTGTGCCCAAGATCCAGTGGCTTGCTTTCTCACTTTATCTTTCTCTCTCTCATTTTGTCCCTCTCTGGTCAAATTTAGATGAATTAATTCATTGAAGTTGAATAATTTTCTTTGAAAAAGCTTACATAATATATTTCAAAGCCAAATAACATTGCAGCAGTAACACGTCTGGACCCAGATGGGGAAGTCCCAGGTCTGCATCCTGGCACCTCTCTGTACATGTCAGTCAGAGCTAGCTGAGGCCAGGGGCGGGTTGTGGTGTGAGGACCCCTTAAGGGACGCCTGTCTCTTTCTCTGTCTCTGCCTCACTCTCACATAAAATAAATAAATAAACTTTTTTTCTCCCTGCTTTATTAGCTCTAGTGAGAGTTTAGAACTAAGAAACCCAGAGTTTCTGGAAGTTGCACTTCCAAGCTCCACATCTACACAATTATCAACTTTTTTAGATCCGTTTTGCTTTAGTCAGATCTTTAATGTTATGAGAAACAACAGTCATGAGGCAAACGAAATATGCTTACGTCATGAGCATTTCCACAAGGAATTTTCCCAGGTTAAGAAGCACAGATGTGTCCAGTACCGGAAAATTTAATTGTACTTTAGCTTATCTTCACAGTGCCCATTGCCTTTTCCCCCCAGTTTCTTTGTTTCTCATTTTTCCTTCCAAGCCAACTATAATGGGAAAATTGTTTATTATTTAGTAGAAACAAGAGTATGTGTAGGCTACTTCATGGAATGTATTTTTAAGCTCATTTCTTTCTTTCTGCTGTAAGAGAGAGGAGGAGAGAGAGCGAGATGGCACCCTTGGCAACATCCTCATGCCACATCCCACCACCATTCTTCAGCCAGACCCAGATCATGGGACACGCGCATGCCCTATGGGAACACGCGCATGCCCTATGGGGACACACGCATGCCCTGTGTAGTCAGTGGGGGTTCTGGGATTTTCTTTCAGAGCATCATGTTTTTTCGCTGCACCACCATCTGGTTCTCAGAAGGAATTTCATCTTGGGAAACAGTGCACACCTGCCAATTGAGTTCAAATCCATTTCCCGCATTTCTGAGTGAGCTATTTAAACTGGGGTTTAAAACTGAGCTACTTAAATCTGGAGACATTCCATTTGAGGCCTTACCTGAGTGTAAGTAGTTTGCAATAGTTGTTAAAATAGTTGTTTTAATCTACAAAATAACAAATATGCTAGAGCATGCACAACTCAACTTCAATTTTTCTAACTAGAGAGTTCGATTGTTTATCTTCAATGTTCACTGCTGTTTGTTTTAAAACTTAAATATTCCCGTACTGAGTTAAAATATAAACAAGGGACCAGCAGATGGCATAATAGTTAAGTCTCTGGACTCCCACATAGTCAACTGAGGTTTGAGTCCTGGACCCAGTTGCTTGAAACTCATGCTGGGCACGTGTGTGTGGGTGTGTGTGTGTGTGTGTGTGTGCCCAAAATTTCAAGGGAGAATGGAGGAAAAGAGATTGCGGTGTGACCATTCCCTTTAGGGGGTGATTTCTCACTTTTTGTCTCTCTGTCTCTCTCTGTCTTTCCGACAAGTGCTTGTGACCCATAGCAAAAAATCTCTCTAGTAGTAATAATAATATATAATATATGAAAATATATATATATAAAAGAAACCCAGGTGTGCACTGATTTATGCCTAAAGCAAAATATAATAGAAACGTGGATTAACTAAGAGTTAATCTATAGGAGTTAAATACATTTTAAATACATTTTTTTAGAAAATGCATGGAACACAATGCTAGCATCAGAAATAAATACAGAATTCAATATATTAAATTAGATGGTGTTATATTTTATTTGTAATAAATCACAAATATGACAACACAGACACATATTTCTTGTGACAAATAACATGACAGTGACATATACAAAATAAAGTCTATAAAAAATAGATGAAAGAGAATCTGAAAATCAATATCCCCATGAAAAATATTAATATAATTACTGACATTAATGGGTGATAGATGAGAACAAAATGAAGCAACAGACATGATCCTTTAAATATTGAGTCATGGGGGCTGGCAGGTGGTATGGTGCTTAAGGCACTAGACTCCCACAAAGCAAAACAGAGTTCAAGTCCCGGAACTGCCAACTTGCTTTCTCTCTCTCTCTCTCTCTCTCTGTCTCTATCTCCATGGTGAGTGTATGTACCTTGTACCAAATTCAAAATAATAATATTAACAATGATAAATAAAGTTAAATAATTCTTTAAAAAAAAAATTTAGTTGAATTGACTACAAATAATACATATACAGGTAAGACCTAAAATGGAATGTCCCCAGATGGACCTAGGTTTTGCTACAGGACACATGCACTTGCCAGAGCGAGAGAGCGAGAGCAAGAGAGAGAGAGAGAGATCATCCCCCCAGGGAGGATGGTCATGCCTCAATACTTTTTCCTGAACTTCTTCTCAAGATTTTGGGCATGTACACACATGCACCTGGTGTGATTTTTAAGCTGCTAGGTCTGGGACTTTTACCACACAGATCGCCACATGGGATTCCCCCACCTTAACTTCAATGCCACCAGCTGGCCCCAATATATACTGATAGCCATAAAAAATAAATAAATAAAAATTACTGGACCAGCTTCTTAGCCTAGTGATGAAAGGAACCAGCTCCCACATGGCTGACCGCAATTTGATTCCAGCCCTTAATGGCTTGAAAAACATGCTGGATACATGTGCATGTATGTTCAAAATCCCAGCAGGACTAGAAATGGAAGAGGAGGGATTGTGCTGAGACGATGCCCCATTCAAGCATGCTTTTCCCTCTTTCTCTTACAATCACACATGTCGTCTGGCAATCAACAATGAACGGAGTACGGCATGCCAGACTGTGTACTTTTTCTGCTTTCCTCATAGAACTTATCACAGATTCCAATTTATTTTTTGTGGGTATATATTTTCGGAATGTCACTAGGACAAGTATTTTGTTCACTTTGCTTACAAAAATATTAAAAAGTTGTAGTATCTATTTTTAGTTTGTTTTTCACATCAACCTAGAACTTCCTACCTTGTGTTAGAAACAAGGACCAGCAGTTAGCGTAATGGCTATGTTGCTGGACTTCCATGTAGGTGACCATGGTTCAAGTCCCAGACCTGGTGGCTTAAACTCACATCGGGCCTGTGCGTGCATGCCCAAGGTCCCGAGAGGAGAGTGGAAGAGAAGGGATTATGGTGTGGCCATCTCCTCCTCTGGGGGGTGATTCTCGCTTTCTGTCTTTCTGGCGAGTGTACACGGCATATACCTCTCAAAAAAAAAAAAAAGAAACAAACAAACAAAGAAACAAGCACCAGCAGAGTAAGGAGCATTCATAGCATCTAGGTGATGTGATAACTTGCAATTTCTCACTGAGGGTCGCTAGGGTTCTGCAGTCAGAAAGGGCAAGGTCCATGCCGGGGTAGATGTGCATGATACCTGAGAAGGTTACAATGAAAAGCAAGGATGCTCTCTATGACTGTGGAAACGGCTGTTTACTAACTTGAAGAGGCTGGAACTATTTGAGGTCAATAAAAAAATAAACAAATAAAACTATGCTGCATCGAGCCTTATCAGGTTTCTATAAATACATTCATTTCTAAAGATAAAAAAAATACACATACAAACCCCAGAAACATGCCCATTCACACTTCTAAATTTTTCAATGTAAAGGACATTTACTAATCAGTCAATTCTAAGTAAATAAAATAAATACTAATCTTGTCTTTTTCTTTTTCTTTTTTTTTTCTTTTATTCGTTTTAGAGTTTTTGTTACAGGGCATGTGTACTCACCAAAGAGAGAAAGTGAGAAATTACTCCCTCGTGGGTGGCCATGCCACAATCCCTACTCCTCCACTTTCCCTCCAGGATTTTGGCCATGTATGCACACAAGTCTGGTGTGTCTCTCAAATCGTATAGCCAGCCATATGGGATCCAGCCCCCTCAACCACCATGTCACCTGGCTGGCCCAAGAGCATTTATCCTTTTTTGTTCTATTCTGTTTTTTTGTTGTTGTTGTTGTTTTGTTTTTAAGAATTATTTACTTATGGGATCACCAGATGGCATAATGTTAAGACCCATGTCGTCAACCGCTGGTCGACTCCTCCACAACCAGTGGCTTAAAACTCATGACGGGGAACCAGCAGTTGGCGTAATGGCTATGTAGCTGAACTCCCATGTAGTTGCAGTTCAAGTTCCAGACCCGGTGGCTTAAACTCACATTGGGTGTGTGTGCGTGCATGCCCAAGATCCCGAGAGGAGAATGGAGGAGAAGGGATTGCGGCTGGTCATCTCTGGGGGTGATTTCTTGCTTTCTGTCTCTCTCTCTTTGTCTTTCTGGTGAGTGCATGTGCCCTACAGCAAAAACCTCTCAAAAAAAACAAACAAAAAACAAATCAAAAAAAAAGAAAATAACAAGCAAAAATCCTCATGACGGATGTGTGTGCATGTGTGCCCCAAATCCTGAGAGAGTAGTGGAAGAGATGGGATTGTGGCATGGCCATGCCGCTGGGGTTGGGGGTAGGG
>NW_006159729.1:74858-126928 GCF_000334495.1 Tupaia belangeri chinensis | reverse complement strand
GGGGGGGGTGTGATTGCTTGCTTTCTGTCTCTCTTTCTCTGTCTCTCCAGCAAGTACACATGCCTGAAAGCATAAATTTCTCTCAAAAAATAAATTTCACTTAATTTTATTTACTGTCGTTATTTTTTTAATTTAACCAGAGAAAAACAAAGAGAGAGAGAGCAGAAAAGTCAGGAAGCAAGACATAAGGTCTGGGACTCAAATCGCTCTCTGCCATGTGGGAGTCCAACGCCTTAACCACCATGCCGCCTGCTGGCCCAGCTTTAGCTTGAGTTTACCGCTCACATTTTACTCTGAGTAGCAAATAATTGAAGACATGTGGGTAACCAAAGAGCTGATGAGAAGATGTGTCTTTTATAGAATATTTTAGCTTATAAAAGAAAAATGAATGACCGAATTAGAACATAGTCACCCTGCAGTATCTACAGTGAATCCATTCCTATGCTACCACTTTTCCCCAAAGATACAACAATCTGTGGATGCTCAAGTCCCTTGCATAAAATGATGTCGCATTTGCATATAATCTATGCATATGGTCGGCTATTCTATATATATAGATTACTCGCAATTCCTAACACAGCACAAATGCTTATTATAGCATACTGTCTAGGAAGTAATGCTAAGTAAGGCTGCACAAGTTCAGAAAGCCTAACTACATGGGGCATGGAACACTTTCAGTCTGAAGTTCATCAAATTTACAGATGTGAGATTTCTGGATGGTGAGGGATGGCTCTCTCCATTTGTAACTCCTATGGATTTTGTCAATGGCCATCTGTCCTGCCTACATATGAAAATGGACACAATTCATTTTCAGTTTCTTCTTTAGTGAGGTAGAGAATGATGGCAATGAAGTATTCTTACGAAATATTGATCCTGGCATTTATTAAGAAACTGGATCAATCAAATCACACATTTTTAACAATTATAGGAAACAGAGGAGTATCTGAAACAATACCACAGTAATACGGGCAGTGAAATCCAGGCTGTGTAAGAAGCTACAAAAGCTGAAAAACTGGGACCAGCAGTTAGCGTAATGGCTATGTCGCTGGACTCCCATGTAGTCCACCACGGTTCACGTCCTGGACCCGGTAGCTTAAAACCACGCCGGTCGCACGATCCTGAGAGGAGAATGGAGGAGAAGGGATTGTGGCATGGCCATCCCCCCTGGGGGTGATTTTTCGCTTTCTGTCTCTCTGTCTCTCTCTGTCTATCTGGCGAGTGCACGCACCCTATGGCAAAAACCTCTCCAAAAAAAAATGAAAGAAAAAAGAAAAAGCTGAAAAACCCAGGTCCTGCAATGAGTAATTTGAAAAGAAATAAATATATTACATATTATACTTAAAGATATATAAGCCAATTTCAATAAATATATATGTCTTCTTTTAGAGGTTCTTGATCCAATAAATTGGTTGTGAAGAATATAAGCAAAATAAAAATGCTGCATACAATGTAATGATATTAAGCACTTGTTATTTTTTAGGTTAAATAGAGACAGTTTAGTTAAGTTTAAAAATGAAGTCCTATTTTGAGATATGGTTTGAACTATTTACTGATGAAATAATAGAGTCTTTGAGGAAAACTAATTCAACAGAAGTGGAAGAGTTTGTCAAAGTAGAGAACACAAAATTGTTTATCATTTGAAATTATTATAAGAACCATGACTATTAAACATGAAGAAATAGAGTAAATAACAGTTTGGTTATTTCTTTATTTTAAATGTTTGATATATTTCTTAATAAAAGTGATTTTCAATAATCTACGCAGAATCTAATAACACTTTTGAAATATGAGGAAAGGATCTAAATAAACTTCTACATTATTACTAATTTGTTCAGTTTAATTGCTAATAATTAAATATTTTTGTCATTGTTGGAAAGCCACATTTATCAAGTTATCCTAATTTGTTTAAATGAGACTTCTTTTTCTTTTCCTGTTTTTTTTTTTTTTTTTTTGAGAGTTTTTTTGCTAGTGGATGGGTGCACTTGCCAGAGAGACAGAGAGACAGAAAGCAAGGATCATCTCCCAGGGAGGATTACCACACCAGGATTTCCCTTCTCTTCCGTTCCCCTCTCAGGATTAAGGTCACACATGCACACGTGCCTGGTATGAATTTTAAACTGCCAGGTCTGGGACTCAAACTCTGATCGACCATGTGGGAGGTCAGCCATGTAACCATTATGCCATCCACTGGTTCCAAGACTTCTTAAAATAAACTACAATTCTATTTGCCCAATATTATTTAATAGGTTAGTTGTATAATTATTATTAAAAAGTGGTGTAACAGACTTTTAAAATTATGGATTTTAATGTCCAGGACATAATACACAGCTCGATTTTATGTCCAGGACATAATACACAGCTCGATTTTTGGCTAATGGATTATGTCCAATTTGTTACTTTTAAGAAAAATACAGTTGACTCATGGGACAAGCAGTTGGCGTAATGGCTATGTCGCTGGACTCCCACGTACTCAACTGAGGTTCAAGTCCCGGATCCAGTGGCTTAAACTCACGTCGGGTGCATGTGCATGCAGGCCCAAGATCCCTAGAGGAGAATGGAAGAGAAGGGATTGAGGTGTGGCCATCCTCCCCAGGAGGTAATTTCTTCTCACTTTCTGTCTCTCTATCTCTCTTTGTCTTTCTGCTGAGTGCACGTGCCCTGTAGCAAAAGCCTCTCAAAAAATAAATAAATAAATAAATACAACTCACTTTAAATAATTAGCAACTTAGTTGCTAGATAAATGTGTGAGAAATTTACAGGCTATCCTATAATATTAGTCATTACTTTGCTGTGGATTAGTCAGTATAATTTCCAGAGAACATAAAAAGTTAATTTGGTAAATTGAGTAAGAACCAATTGCTACTGCTTCTCCCTCAGAGCACATCTTTACAGTTCCCTCACATCCTCTGTGAGTTTCCTACAGACCGGGCAGACTGCAATTGCCTGTGGTCATGGTGATTCAAGGAGGCTGTCAAAAGAATCAGAATACAGCACACCCTTACCCTAAAAAAATTTATATATATATATATAAAGAAATCTTATATGATAATAAAAGGCTCTTTGATACCAGAAGAGTCCAGCTTAGTGTCATTTTCAATTCTTATCTGTATTTTCATCAATTAAAAAATGATGATAAATGGTCAACTATTCTATTTTGTGAACATATCCATTAAGTTTATCTTTAATTCCTGACTTCTGTCCAGGACATAATACACAGCTCGATTTTCGGCTAATGGATTATGTCCCATTTGTTACTTTTCTTGGCCTAGCAGTCAAAGTGAAATAAGCTAGTGTGAAGACTTATTTTTTAAATAAGAAAAAGCAGCAGCAATGAAAAAATAAAAATAAAAAACACACATATGAAAATAAAATACAGAAAAAAACAGCGACAGAGACTTTAGGGCAGAAATTTTCCCATGAGCTTGTCAAAGTGGTAAAGATCGACAACTTTTTGGAACACACATTCTAGAAATGTAGCTTCAGGCCTATCCAACATGGAAGACATGTTGGCAGGAATGATCAACCCCCCTTCAAAACAAAATTGATAAATAAAACACCACCCAGCTCTTCGTAATGGGTCCTCGATGATATCACCCATGGAACAAGTAGTTGACAAAACAAATCTGCTTAGTTTGTGATTAGGTAAGCACACAGGAGCCAAGAGAGAAAGGAGTTTGAAGCCCACTGGAGGAGCAAAGGAGGTATCATTTCCCAAGTCTGGTGAGTATTTGAGATATGTTTTCTTTCTCCCATGAGACCAATGTTAGGGCACACCCCCTCCGAAAGTCCAGGCACCATCAGTGAATCTCTGTAGAAATCCTTGGATTCTTCATCTTTGTGTGTTCTAAAAAATAATACAGATTTTTTTTTTTTTTGGAGATTTTCGCTATAGGGCACGTGCGCTCGCGAGACAGACAGAGAGAGACATTAGAGACAGGAAGCGAGAAATCACCCCCCAGGAGGGATGGTCACACCACAGGCCCTTCTCCTCCATTCTCCTCTCGGGATCTTGGGCACACACGCACATGTGCCCGGCGTGAGTTTTAAGCCACCGGGTCCGGGATGCGAACCGCGGTCGACTATGTGGGAGTCCAGTGACATAGCCATTATGCTAACTGCTGGTTCCCAGAAATAATACAGCTTTTGTTAAGTTTATTCATTGATTTATTCCGTGGATTAGAGAGACAGAAAGAAAGAGGCACAGAAAGAAAGAGACAGGTATCCCTAATAGGATTCATGGCCATGATCCCTCCCCAGCCTCGGGCAGCCCCAGATTGTGAGTACACGTGTGCTCCACACGCTCAGGGAGGTCTCCCGAATGCAAACCTGGAATCCTCCCACGTGGGTCACCATGTAGTGCCTTGTTCTGCCACTGTGCCACTGTCCAGTCAGCATGTTATTATTTTAAGTCATGCTGGTTGTTGTGGTATTACTTTCAGGCAAATATATTATTACTGAGCCAGCATGTGGTGTGGCAGTTAAGGCAGCCCAATTTCCCTATGGCCGACTGCGCAGTTCAAGCTGTGGGGACCCAGTGACTTGGGAAACACACATTCCACAAAGCATATTACTGGGTCAGTATAAAAATCAGTATAATATTCAATTGTAACTGTTTCCATAATAAGGTAATTTTCCCATAAATATTTGAAAAATACATTTTGTCCAAGTCATTATATTTTTGTTTTTCCTTAAAAAAATAACATGACATTTAAAATATTGATATCTATAGTTATATCAAATGCATTATGCAAGTATGGAATTGATAAAACTGAAAAGAAATCATGCATTTTTGTGAGAAAGAAAGTGGTTACAGAAATCAAATTTTATGAACTTAAATGATGACCATATGACTTAATAAGACTAAGGTTGAATGAATGAATTCTTACTGTCATGTCCTTCTTGAGAATAATTACATTATTTTTCTTATTAAATAGAGAAGTTGAAGTTTAGAGAGATCAACTTGCTTGCCCAAGGCCACAGAAGTGATAAGGAGCAGGGTTTGTATTTTAGACCCAGTATGCTGAGTCCAGGGCATTGAAATACATATTTATGATAAAATAAAGAAATCTAACTTTTAAAACCAGTTAACAGATAGACTAATCTCAGTTTGTGTGTCCAGTCCCGTGTCAGGCTGGGCTGCCGTAACAAACTATCAGGGGCTGGCTGATGAAAACAGCAGACATTCATTTATTATCACTCTGGAATTTGGGAAGTCTACTGTTAAGACCTGGATGGTTCTGGCTCTTGGTAAGAGCTTTCTCTCCGGTTTGTCGATGACCACCTTCTTGAGCATGCTCACGTCACAGAAAGAGAAGAAGCGCTGGTGTCTCTTCCGCTAGTAATGGTACTAATCCCATCATGGGGGTCCCATCCTCATGAATTCATCCAAATCTAATTGCTGCCCGCTTTCTAAGACTATCTCACTCAGCCTTGGAGCTTTAGTATATGAGTTTGGGTAGGACACAAACTTTAGTTCATAACATCTGTTTATTAAAATGCTTACACAATTTATGCATATGGAAACTAGTGTTTCATCTGTCAAAAAAGAATGACCATACGTTTTAGATCATTCAAAAAATGAACGTGTTATCTTATCATGCCCTTGAGTGGAACTCTGAATATTGAAATTAATCTTTGAATCTTAGAACAAATCCAGGGCATTTGAAGCTCGTGTACCCACTTTCTGTATCGGGGCTTCCATCCCAAATCATGGTCATACACAAGAAGAGTACTAGAGGTTACTTTCACAGTAAAAACATAAAATTATGCCTTTAAATATTTATCCGAAGTTTTGAAGTGTGTTTTATAGAACATAATGAGAATATTTCTTGGGCTCTTATAAATAATCAAAATTAGAGCCTTTTGATTTTCAAATAATACTCTCATGTGTATTATCACTTACATCTTGTAATGTACCCAATGAAGAGAGGTCACGATACAGATTATTTATTTCTTGTTTTTTTGAAATCATTAGTTAGAAAAACTTGGTCTTTAATTAATCTCTGAAAACTGTGTCAACAGAAGTTTGCTGTTTTTGCCTTACTAAGGAACTCAAATATAATTCCTCTTAATTATATGAACTTTCTTAGTTTTGGTTTTATATATAATTATCCTACAAGCTCACCTTTGCTATTTAATTCTTTCCCTTGTATTCTTGAATGTATTGTTTAAATTGCAGATTAAATATTTACTGTACCTTAAGTTACCTTAGCTTTGGTTTTATATATAATTATCCTACAATCTCCCCTTTGCTCTCTAATTATTTCCATTTTATTCTTGTATTTATTGTTTAAAAATCATGTTAAATATTTACTCTATCTTAAATTACCTTGGTCATTTGGGAAGTTTGAGTGGTAGGTTTTTAAATTCTTTCTATTTTCTGAGCATTAGTAAGATAACTAACACAGTGACTTAAAAATCAGGCTTAAGACGGTACCTTGTTTTACTACTTAAAAAAACTAAATATGTCTATTCCTGAAAATCATTTTAAATATTATACACAGACTTCTAACAACCTATATGTATTAAGATTTTTTTTGAGAGGTTTTTGCTATAGGGTGCATGCGCTTGCCAGACAGACAGAGACAGTGAGATAGAAAGCGAGAAATCACCCCCCAGAGGAGATGGCCATGCCGCAATCCCTTCTCCTCCATTCTCCTTTTGGGATCTTGGGCACGCACGCACATGCACCCGGCATGAGTTTAAGCCACCGGGTCTTGGACTCGAACCACGGTCGACTACGTGGGAGTCCAGTGACATAGCCATTATGCTAACTGCTGGTCCCAGTGCATTAAGATTTTAATGGTAAAAAATACCTGGAATTCGTATATGCCCAGTGATTGAATGGACGATGATTAGCAATTATTAAATGGATAGTCATAGTCTTTTAAGATAATTTAAGTAAACCAGGACTTTCTTCCTGCACTCACTTCCTGCACTGACTTATCTATGCTGGGCATGAATGTTTGTGCAAATACCACACCTACCCCCACACCTCTGCATGCACACTCACACACACAGCTTCACCTACATTGTGAAAACTGTAAAGGTCAAAATAATGAAGTCCTTTGTGTCAAAACCTAAATAAAGTAAGTAAATAAATCTAGCAGGGAAAGGCCAGGAAGGCGATGGATCTCATGCACCTGTGTGGATAAAAGAACTGTCACAGGGCCTTTGCTAGAACCATACCTTGCACAAAGGTCACTGCAGTCTCACATGAGATACTTCTGAAGTCATCTACCCGAAACTTCCTGTCTAACTTTGGATTGATGCCACACTTGCTATGGATCCTGGTAGCCAAGAATCGTTGTCCCACGTGACTTCTGAAATCCCTCCTCACTTTTCTTTTAAAAATTTGCGTCTTCCCTTACTTCTTGGTATGCAGTCATAGTGTTCTATGCCAAGTAAATTCACCATTTCTGTGTTTATTCCCAAATAATCATCCATTTTTTTTTCTTTTTTCCTGTTAGAGGATGACAAGATGTATAATATATGTATATATTGTATAAGATAAGTGACACGTCTCACTTATTCAGACAAGCCTTGCAATGCAAAGTTAAAAGAAGGGGATTTACCTATAAATACTGTATTGTGGCCTTCTTATTTCTGAAGTTCAGTTTACCAAGGTAAGGGGATCTATCAAACACTCAGATGGCAATACACAATGCAGACTGCAGGCAGGCACAATGAAAGTGACCACTGCTCACTTTAGATGTGTTCAGATTCAAAGTCCTGTTTTTCTCAGTCATAATAAAGAAGACATAATTGCAAAAACAATTCTTGAGAGGATTCAACAATTTTTCGCAGTATATATAATAGACATCTAGAGAAAGCAAGTTGAATGAATATTAACTCCGTTTTTTGTATTATTATGCATGATAGAAAGTGCATAGACATGTGTGGGACAGGGAAAGACGAGCACTCTCAACAAGGTACATACATACACATGCAACTGGCATGTTTTCAGAACAACCCTCAGATCTAAACCTGAGGTTGGCGATGTGACTTCCAGCATGTTGCAGTTCAATTTTTGACCAAGCTAAGACTCCTTTTGTATTTTCTTAATTGTTTTTTCCTTTTTTTGCTATGTGTGCTTAATTATGTATTTTTATTTTATTACAACATGTGACATTTTTCTTGAAAATCAAGTGTCCTCTTTAATTTAGTAATAAAGAGACAAGTTATGCCCATAAATGAGTTGTTGAATTTCTTGTATTTATTTTCTTTAGAGTGATTTTTGCTGTAGGACACATGTACTCTCCAAGAGACAGAGATACAGAAAGTGGGAAATTATCATAGCACTACCCATTCTCCTCCATTCTCCTCTCAGGCTTTTGGGCATGCACACACATACCTGGCATGAATATTAAGCCACCAGGTCTGGGACTCGAACCACGGTTGATTAGGTCAGAGTCCAGTTACATAACCATTACACCATCTGCTGGTCCTAAGTTGTTGAATTTCTATCTGAAGAGGGGGAAGCCTTCCTAAATGAACATCGAAACTTGAGGTAGGAATGAATTATTATGCCCTTTACCTGTGGAGAGTAAGTAGGGACTGGTGACTAACATCATCCCAGACATGTCCCAAGGGGGATTCTGCCCCAAAGAGGTACCAGGATGAGTAAATTCACCTGGAGCAACTAGACCAAGATGCTGTGAAATACCTGGGAAAGTCGCGGGTCAACATAGCTGCCACCCAGGCAATCACAGCACAGTTGGAACCTCACATCATTTGCAATGGGAAAACTTGCTGACTGCATGTCAGTTATTTGTGGGGTAGCAATGCCTTGTGCATGAATCATTAAATGGCCATTCTTTTTTTAAATTTTTAATTTATTTTTTATTTTTTATTTTTTATTTTTTTGCTATAGGGTACGTGTGCTCACCAGAAAGAGAGAGAGAGCGAGAGAGAAAGTGAGAAATCACCCCCCAGGGGATGGTCATGCCACAATCCCTTCTCCTCCATTCTCCTCTCAGGATCTTTGGCACACACACACATGTGCCCGGTGTGAGTTTAAGCCACTGGGTCCGGGACTTGAACCGCTGTTGGCTACATGAGAGTTCAGTAACATAGCCATTACGCTAACTGCTGGTCCCTAAATGATCATTCTTAAAATGCCCAGGACACTCAGTCAAAAGGGTGGAGGAATTATGGATAGAGAAGGATCATACCTAATATGGGGCAGAATTAGCATGGACAGGGTATCTTAAGCAGGAACAAGGAGGAGATGACATCCCATCAAATAGATATCATTCATGCAGAAGAGGTCTTCAAAATATTTGTGGAAAATGAATACTATGAAAAACCAATGCATGGACTTCTAATTCTTTGGGCCAACATAAACTCCTCCATTTATTCCATTTATCTACAGACTTTTTGAAGGCCACTTATACGTTCTCCCAACACTTCAGATTAAAAATAGTGTTGCATGTATTTATTCTCTTTTTTAAAAATTTCTGTTATAGAACTTGTTATATGGTATAAACTTATCTGTTTAGCTATTGTTAAAACAAATAGATAAATAAAATTTTAATAGAGTTTATTTGAACAAGAGGCACTTTGAATCAGGCAATTTACTGGAATGGCTTGCAGGACGTCCAGGTAGTCTTGTGGTGGTGGAATATTTAAGTTCCAGAAAGGAAAAGGGACACATACAGGAAAGGAAAAGTGGCATGCAAAAACAAAAGTGAGGGAATGAGGTCGAGAAATAATCAGATTGGTTACAGCTAGATGCAACTGAATTGGTCACAGCTGTATGACAGGCTCTTCAAACACTCTAAAAGGTGGGCTTTCTGTGATCGTTGGAAGTATGGCTAGTGTGATTGGCTGTAAGAGACTGATGTGCAATTTTGGTTTGTCCATAGGAATTCAACTGTCAGAGTACAGCCGCCGTTTCAGGCCAAAATAGTCTGGTATAACACTATAGAAAAAAACACAAATGGAATTAAAAAATAAACAAAACAAAATAAACAATAACCCCAAAATACTTTTCCCCAAGTAAAGAAGAATTTCATGCAATGATAGAAAGTCACTTGTTCTGAACAAAAACTTTTTTCTTTGTACTCTTAGGTTCTGTACTAGTGGGCCTGTGAATTCAAATGATAAAAAGCAAGTAACCAAGCAAAAAGTTATTTATATGTGTACAAGAATCAACACAAGTATATAGCTTCTTAAATGGCTTAAGGTACAGGCGTACACAACTAATTTAGTAGGTAAAAGGAATGAAGAAGACAGTCAGCTATGAGAAGGACACTCAGTTTTCTTTAGAAAAGACAACTGTGTTGTTAGGAAAGCAAACAGGAGAAAAGGTTTGTGAATGCAGGTGTGATTGGTATTTCCTGCTGTGTGGCCATGAAGCTCCTCTTGAGAAGGTACTAATGATAGATTTACTCTTGGTCTTTCCCCTGAGAACTGGCATGCTCTGAAGAGAATTTATAGATGCTTCATTGGCCCGAAGCTCCTGTTTTCAGTCCAATAAAGCAAGCTCTGAGAAGGCATATTTCTTCATCTGCTGAATCTTAAATGTCTTCAGTTTAAAATAATCATGATACCAACTCTGAAGTTCTCAACGGGTCCCCACGTTATGAAGGAATAGTGTTTGGCATATTTTGAAATAATGCTTTAAAAAAGACATTTTGAGTGAATCGATATAACCAAAGGCCAATGCCCTTGAAATCAATTACTCTGATTCTGGGAAGAGTCACTTGGTTGCTCTTCTGTGTATGCAAATACAGGAATTTAAAATGTTGGGGCCAGCAAGTGGCATAGGTTCGAGGTGCTGGGTCCCACATAGCTAACTCCACAGTTTGAGTCCTGGAGCCGGTGACTTGAAAATAATGCCAAGTGTGTGTGTGCATGCTCAAGATTCCAAGAGGAGAAGGGATTGTGGTGTGTCTATCCCACCTGGGGGAATAGGGGTGCTGTCTCACATTCCCTCTCTCTGTCTCTGTCTCCCTCCAGTGAGTACATGTACCTTATGGAAAAAAATCTAATAAAAGAGAAAAAATTTACACATTTTTTGGAATATTTGTTAGTGTCAGAAAGCATTACCATGGCATAATTGGATCCATTTATGTAAGTAAGACATTTAGAACTTAATCCATTTACCCTGAGAATAAAGTTCTGAGACTTTTGGGGTGGCCCTGATCGAGATCTGGTAGCAAAAACAGAACTGACCATCCTTAAAGGGTCACAGTTGATGTTACCCTCATCACAAAGTGAAGTCCTTTTTCTGAGGTAACCAATGTTGGACACAACAGCCTTATTGGGATTTCTGCTTCAGTGTCCTCAGCCACCTTCCCCTGCTCTCCTTACGTCATGTAAGGAATGCCAGCAGGAAGATGCATTTTCGTATTTTTCCCTCCAGTACAGTCTGATCACCTATGACCATCCATCCACATTTACTGACTCCACATATTTCATTTCTACTAATTAACAGCAATCCGGCGTAATAAATTCTCCATCTGATCAATATTGCCAATGCAGCAGTGACCTCGTCTTCCTTGATGCCTTCCTCCAGGCAGCTGAAAATGCTACACATTCTCCTTAGGTTAAATGAGGTCCTGAGATTGAGGAACAATCTGAGAAGAGTGAGCAGAAAGAGCTCTCCTTAACACATTTCATTAATTATTAAACACAATTGAAAGGAGCACAAAATGCTTGCACCCCAGGTGGTGACTGATGGCAGCTGTTCCTAGGCCATCCTCCTTATATTCCATTTGACAATTCTGAACACTTCTTTATTAAATACCCACAACCAAACCCAGCCACTGTGGCACAAGGTAAAACAATGGATGGTAAGGCTGGAAGCCACGTGGCAGATCATGGGTTTGGATCCCTGAGTTAGCCTGAAAACTCAAAGTGGGTGTATGCAAGGGCACAGGATCCTGAGAAGCTGGGGCATGGAGGAAAAGGATTGCAGCATGACAGGACTTCATCAAGGGTCTCTCTCTCTCTCTCTCTCTTGCATGTGTGCCCACTCTCTATCACAGAAATAAATAAGTGAATACCCCAAATTCCTTGTGCATGTGTTCTCAGGCATATAATTATCCATAGTTAAAACACTAAACAAACCCAAATGTAAATGCAAATTGTGCTTCTTTTAGAAATGTATTTTTTTCAGACTGTGTTCTCACCAGAGAGGGAGAGTAAGGGAGAGGGGAAAGAGAAAACGTTCCCCAGTGGGGCGTGGTCATACTGCAGTTCTTTTTCCCTGGATTCTCTATTCTGCCCAAATTGAGGGCACACAACACATGTCTCTGGCATGTTTTTCAAGCCACCAGGGCTAATAATCACACCATGTGGTTGGCCACATGAGATCTATCTTCCTTAATATTAGCCCTTTGGACTGGCCCTTAACTGTGCTTAGTTCTAACAGGTGAGTTTTCTACAATTTTTTCCTTAATTCTTCATTTCTTTAATTTTCAAAAATTTTATAAGTAGCAAATTTTATAAAAAGTGTTAAAATATTATCTGAGATTACATTATTTCTAGAAATCTACTTAAATCATTTACTTATGAACAATAAAATTATTAGAATGAACACTATCTGGGGGCCGGCAGTTGGCATGGTGGTTAAGAGTGCTGGATTCCCCCTTGGCTGACCATAGTTCAGGTCTCAGAACTGGCAACTTGCTTTCTCACTTTCTCTCTGTTTTTCTCTCTCTTTCTCTCTCACTCACTCTGTCCCTATCTGATCAAACTGAAATAGATGAATAAATAAATAAAGTTAAATAAAACAATTCTTTAAAAAAAAATACACTTTCTGTAGATGAGCATATGTTATTCTTCTCCCCAAGTTTCATACTTTTTGCACATTCTCTAATTTCTACATGTGTTCATTTCCAACATAAGATTGAAAGTTTAGTGTAAAATAAAAAGAAATAGCACTGATATCAACCCACAGACGTGATCCAGGACCCTCCGAGGTGCAGCTGCAGCAGAGCGTGAGAATGGGACCCGCAGGCCACGTGTGAAAGAATCCTTGGAAATTTATATTTTCATCCGTTGTTTTATATCTACTTAAAATTCCTAGGCTTTTACTTTGTAGAAACCAAGAATCTCTATCTTTATTAAGTAACAATTTCTGGCCTAATTTCTTTTTGCTCCAACATAAGATTTCCTGCATATTTACTTTTATCTTTAATATTTTTGAAGTTTTGCTATAGTATGCATGCACTCACCAGAGAAAGACAGAGAGAAAAATGAGGGAGAGAGAGAGATCATCCCCCCAGGGGGGTTGGCCATGCCATAAGCCCTGCTTCTCCATTCTCTTTGTGATTTGGAGCACACATGCACATGCACCTGGTGTGATTTTCAAGCCACCAGGTCTGTAACTCAAACTGAGCAATCAGATATGCGGGATCCAGTGACCCAAGATTTCCTGTATCTTTAAATACTGAAGATGACATACAAAAATAAATAATTCACTGGAAAAAAATTTTCAAGAAACATTATTTGACCACATTTATTTAAAGCCAAAAATTTATAACATTGCCTAAATTATAATAAATAGATTTTAAGCTGATGCTTTTCTATTTTACATTTAAATAGAAACAATACAAGACGAGCCTTGTATTCCAGTGGTTAAGTAAACTGGATTTCACAGGGCTTTACACACTTCAAATCTCTGTCCCAGTGACTCCAAAATATGCCCAGAGCATTTGCCTGTGTGCCAAACTCCCAAGGAATTAGAGACGTGGAAAAGGAATTGTGGTGTGATCATGCCCCACTGGGGGATGCTTTCTCTCTGTGTCTCTCTTTCTCTGGTGACCATGAGAGCCCTGTAGCAATTAAGAACAAATAAACAAAAGGTGCAACAATACAATGCCTCAAGATTTAGATTAAGTGCATACCTCTGCAACACAGGAAAAGACAGCTCACCCAGAATTGACACTTTCAAATAGTACTATCCCCCAAGTACTCCAGCTGTCAATAATCTTCTTGCACAAACTTGCATGCCAATGATTCAATAATTCCTCAAGAAAAGTAAAGTTTACTCCTATCTTCCACTGAATATGTAATAGATTCATGCAAGAGAAGTCTTCACACTGAAATTGATGGTGAGTCATTCTTTATAAAATGTCCTCGTTTTGTCAACAAATGTGGAGATCTTATTTCTCCTTTGCCTTTGATATGGTTACTTCTTTTTGTCATTTTTGACTTCATGATGTTATTTACACTGTTCTGTAATATGTTCTTTGAAAATCTGCAATGTCAACGACCATCAGGTGGCTTGGTGGTTAAGATGCTGGAAACTGCCACATAGCTGACCATGGTTTGAGTCCCAGACCTGGTGACTTGGTTTCTCACTTTCTCCCTCTCTTTCTCTCTCTCTTTCTGTGTGTGTGTGTGTGTGTGTGTGTGTTTATCTCTGGTCAAATTCAAACAAAGGAATGAATAAATAAAATTAAATAAAAATCATTTTTAAAAAGAAAATATGCAATGTCTTAAAATACAGATTTATTATAAATTATGTACCAAATGTATCTGTGTGTGTGTGTGTGTGTGTGTATGTGTGCATACACACATATAATTTAGCCTCTCATAGAGAGAGCTGCATAATATGAATACAAATGACTCTATTCAACCATTCCACACTATTTGGTTGATCTCTACTATGGCTTTGGTCAGCTCAGGTCCATGCCCCATGATGAGCACAGCTCCTGTAAAATGCCAGGCTGAGAAAACTTAATGCTACCAGAAAACTGTAAAGTTTGCCGCAGCTAAACACGGGACTACACATACTATAAGAATCTCATGTTTCTGTTTTTGAGAACTTACTTCAGAAAATCTACCATCACTAATTCTCTTCCTGGCTCTTGAGGTGTAAATTTTCTACAACCTACAATATATAAACAGTCTTCCAAAAGTTCACAGAAAATAGGTATTATGAAAACGCTGCATGGATTTCTTTCTCTTTTTTGTAGCACAATAAGGTCATATTTTAATGCCATTTTTCACAAACTTTTTTTTTTGAGAGATTTTTGATATAGGGCACATGCACTCACAAGAGACACGAAAAGCAAGAAATTACCCACCATGGGGGATGATGGCCACACCACAATCCCTTCTCCTCCATTCTTGGGAGTGTTGGCATCCCTGTTCCTGTGCTCCATATTAGTTTCAAGTCCAGGTCTGGACTCCAGCTGCACTTGGCCATGTGGGGATACAACACCTTAACCACTATATACTACATCACTTGCTGGTTCCTCTCTATGAACATTTTGAGTAGGCTCAGATCTTCTCAAGGACATTTCTTTAAAATGTAACTGCTGTAAAAGATATGACTCATGTCTCCCATTCTCTGTGGGATGATAGGACTCCAATACATTCCAATTAGTAAATGTAGGTGGCCTAATCACATTGACCAACCTCTTTACTTAATACCCATCAATAATTTTTGATAGCTTATCTTAGTGTTTATAAAATGTACCTTTCTCTTTTTTTTTTTTTTTTGAGAGTTTTTTGCTATAGGGCGCATGCGCTTGCCAGACAGAGAGACAGAAAGCAAGAAATCACCCCCCAGGGGGGATGGCCACGCCGCAATCCCTTCTCCTCCATTCTCCTCTCAGGATCTTGGGCATGCACACACATGCGCCCGGGGTGAGTTTAAGCCACCGGGTCCAGGATGTGAACCGCGGTCAACTACATGGGAGTCCAGCGACATAGCCATTACGCTAACTGCTGGTCCCAAACATACCTTTCTCTTTGTTTAAATGGAGTCAAACTCAGTTTACACGGAATCCTCTCTCTCCTACTATGGTAGCCTGAATAAAACCTGCCTTACTATTTTCAACCAATGTCCAGCTCTGTTCTTGTTAAACATTTTCTAAAATAAATAAGTAAGTAAATAAATCTTAAGATAAATCTGACATAGTTTATTGGAGCAAATCATTCATGAATTGAGTGGCACTCAGAACCAGAAAAGGCACAGGGAGTTCAAATCAGCAGCATGAATAGCAAATGTGTATAGGCTGAACCCAGCAGCAAATTACAGAACTCACCTGATTGGCTACAAGTGGGCATTTTCCTGATTTGGACAAGTTATGATAAGGCATTTGCCTTATTTGGGGATGGCCTAGTCAGCTCTCTGCCTGAGATTGACTGAGGCTTGACTGTTCATGATTGGCTGACACGTGGCTATTACAAAATATACTCCTCAGTTAGACTGCAGTTTGTTATGTAGGAACTTAAAGACCAAAGACAGTGTCAGGTGAATGGCCCTCTCCTTATGCATTTAGAATATTACGCTGGTAATACATGTGTCTTATTTTGTTCTGGCTGCTATAATAAAACACCATAGATTGGCTTATAAACAACTGAAAGTTATTCTCACAGTTCTGGTGGCTACAAAGTCCATTATCAAGGTGCCAGCAGATTTCGTGTCTAGTGAGGGCTCCTTCCCCATGTAAGGTAACTCCATACTGCATCCTCACATAGCAGAAAGGGCAAGGCAGCTTCTTTTGAAAGGGCACTAATTCCATTTACAACCCCCCAACCTAATCCCTCCCCAGAAATCTCACCTCTTAATGCCATGATCTTGGGAGATAAATTCCAACACACAAATTTAGGATGGACATTTTTAATCACAGTACTAGATATTATTAAATTCAATATAATCTATGTTGTTTTTTTTGAAAAACAAAACAGAACAAAGTTTCTTATAAAAATCACTGTGTAAAATACAGGATTTCTGGATTGAACAAAGTCTTAGCATATATAGTGCTTATTTTATTATTTTTTTCAAATAAGAATATACTGAAAGTTTCTAGGTCAGAAAATCTCTTAGTAGAAATGCTCGCCCTGTAGAGAAAGATCATTAAATCATCTTTATTTGTTTGTCTAATGAAAACCTTTTGACTTCTGTTGAATTGCTTATTTTATTGTTTTATACAGAAATACACATATACAAGCATGACAATACAGCGAACAACTTCTACTAAAAAGGATTTGAATTTACTGGGACCAGCAGTTAGCATAATGGCTATGTTGCTGGACTCCCATGTAGTTAAGAGTGGTTCGAGTCCCGGACCCGGTGTCTTAAACTCACTCTGGGAGCGTGTGCATGCGTGCCCAAGATCCCAAGAGGAGAATGGAGGAGAAGGGATTGTGGCACGCCCACCCCCCCCGGGGGGTGATTTCTCACTTTCTGTCTCTCTGTCTCTCTCTGTCTTTCCAGCTAGTGCATGTGCCCTATAGCAAAAAAGTCTCAAAAAAAAAAAGAAAAAAAGGTTTTAAATTTACAATTAAATCTTAAAACGAAAACTACACAAGTATTCTTTTTTAAATAATTATTTTATTTAACTTATTTATTTATTTATTTATTTATTTAAATTTGATCATAGAGGGACAGAGTGAGCAAAAGAAACAAAGAGAGGGGGAAAATGACAAAGCCAGCTGCCAGGTCTGAGACTTGAACTACAGTCAGCCATATGGGAGTCCAGTGCCCTTAACTACCATGCTACCTGCTGGCCACTAAAAGTATTCTTGAAATTCTTCCAAAGTAATTTATTACAAATAGTAACAAATTTTTGTTTTGTTTTGCTTAAATTTAATTAATTACTTAAATAAAGAGAGGGGGAAAATGACAAAGCCAGCTGCCAGGTCTGAGACTTGAACTACAGTCAGCCATATGGGAGTCCAGTGCCCTTAACTACCATGCTACCTGCTGGCCACTAAAAGTATTCTTGAAATTCTTCCAAAGTAATTTATTACAAATAGTAACAAATTTTTGTTTTGTTTTGCTTAAATTTAATTAATTACTTAATTTTAATTTCACCAGAGAAGGACAGAGGGAGAAAGAGAGAGTGAGAAAACAAGCTGCCAAGTCCAGGACTCAAACCATAGTTGGCTATGTGGGAGTCCAGCACCCCTAACCACCACACCTCCTGACAGCCCCTTGTTTTATTTTCTTAGTTAGTTTTAATTGAAATGACTTATTTAACTTCTGTAAGAAATAATTTAAATTGTGAGTTTTCATTGTAATTCTAGTTTAGAGAGGGACAAAGTGTGTTGAAATCATTAAAGATATAGAAGTACAAATAGAGGAGGTAAAATGGTTTATTTTAAAAAATAATTTAGGCTTAACTACACTGATGCAATGGTATTAAAATGCTGTGCAATGCTGAAATCCATACAAAAATCAGGTTTAGTTTCCTAGGTAGACCTGTACAGATTAGGCACATATGCATGTGCTCATAATCCTGACTGGCTAAGAGGCTGGGGTGAGCTGTGGGGAGTCACAGAAGGAGACCATATTGAGGCTGCTTATCTTTCTCTCTCTCCCTTTCTCATGAAAAAAATAAACTTAAATCAAAAATTAAGTACTGTAGGACTGTCTTGAAAGGAAAATTAAGTTAAATTTCTGACAGATTATGGATATAAAGATTAAGGTTGAATGCTGTAAAAATGCCTTCCTTTTCTGAAAAAAGAGATTTGAACTCTTTGAATATAGAACCTGCTATTCATTTTTTGGGGGGAAAACAATTCTTCATAATGCTGGAGTTTCTGCAAGTATTCTGAGCAACTCAGTGGGAAGAGCATTCTCTCTCTCTCTCTCTCTTCTTCCCCCTCCCTTCTCTTCATGTACTCTCTGGCAATAAAAAAGTAAATAAATAAAAAATTTAAAAAAAAATGGAAGAAGATGGCCCAAAATTTCACAGTCTTGAAAGTAAGTAATATCCAGAAACCCCAAAGGACAACCCACAAAAAAGTACACCAAGACACATTGTAATTAAATTGTCAAATGTCACATAATCATTGAAAGAATTTTGAAAAGAATAAGAGAAACAATACTTGTTCCATACAAGAGGACATCTATGAGGCTATCAGAATTTTTTAGCAGAATCCTAGAGGACCTGAATGGAATTGGATGGTATTATTAAGATACTGAAGGAAAAAAAAGAATAACAAAAATTAAACGTGCTAACCAAAAATACCCAGCAAAGCTGTTCTTCAAAACAGAAGAGAGATAAAAGCTTTCTTGGTAAACTAAAACTCAGGGAGCTTCTCATTACTGGACTTGCCTTATAAGAAATACTAAAGGAGGAGTCAGGCAGTGGAAAAACAGTAACACCGCTGGAACTGCAAGCAAAAGGCCATGGGTTTGCATCTTAGGAACTTCCTGAGAATGCTGCACACACAAGCATGTAATCCAGACCAGGTGAGCCTGGGGAATTCATGGCGAGAGGATCCTGTTGGGGATGATTTTATGCTTCTCTCTCTTTATATCTCTCGCTCTGTCTCTCTCATGGAAGAAGCAAATAAACTTTAACAACCACAGCAACAGAATGCTAAAAGGAGTTCTTCAAGTAAAATGAAAAGATTCTAAACAGCAACACAAGAGCATAAGAAAGTATTAAACATTTTTGTAAAGATAAATATGTAGGCAAATGCAGACATTTATATTACCATAATGCTACTGGTAAATCACTTTATTCTAGTATAAAAGTTAAAGTAAAAAATATCAGCCTGGTTACAGTAGTGTAGTAACAGCATAATAGTCTGTAATGTTGTAGCCATGTCTGCAAGTGGAGTTTAGTTCTCAGCTCAATCTGTATGTGCTGACCATGGACACAAACCAGTGATCCTGATAGACTGAAAAGATTGGGGGCTGGTGGAACAATCATAGGCTGTGAGACCATATTACAGGACTTGTCTCTTTTTCCTTCAGAAATAAATAAGTAAACTTTTAAAAAATCAAAAAGAGTAAAAAATAACTATGTATAATTATGTTACTAGATGCACAATTTAAGTAGATTTAAATTGTGACATAACTTTTAATGTGATAGAAGGAGAAATAAAATTGTAGAAGTTTCCTATGCAAGTATAGTTGAGTTATTGTCCTCTTAAAATAGACAATTTTAAACGTATGATATTTTATCATTAAGATATATTATTATGTTCATAGAAAGAAAATACCCATAGAAATTATGCAAAATATAAAGAGAAAAATATTTAAAGGCTAACAGTGCAAAACAAAAAATTAAACAAATGACAAAATACAAAGGAAGACAGCAAGAGAGAAACAAGGAACAATAGACTTTTAAGACAAATTCATTAACAAAACAGCAACAGTAAATCTTTTTCAATCAGTAATTTCTTTAAATTTTAACAGACTAAACTCACCAAACAAAAGACTTAGAGTGACTAAGTGGATAAAACCATAAGATCTATCATTTGCTGTCTATACGAAAGATAACCATTTGTTTTCTAAGAAAGAAATTCACTTTGGATTTAAAGACAAATGTAAGCTGAAAGTGAAAGATTCCACACAAACAGTAAAGAAAAGAAAGATGACTGGTCGTATCTGTCTTGAGAGACTAAGTAGTATTGATAGTCCCTATAACAGAACCCCTTAAAATGTAAAATGCTGTGAAACATAGCAGTGTATTTTAGAAGCTTAGGTACTAATGCAAACTATAAAAAAAATCTTGAATCATCAAAATAAAGTGACTTATAAAATGTGTTATTGTATACTGACTGTCTATGCTGGAAGCTGAAGGGTTATAGAATATAAAAGCATAGAAAATGGTTACAGATACTGGGATTCAGTGTTGGAGGAGGGTGGGAGAAGGGAGAAAGTGTGGGGAAACATATTAAAGAGAAAAATAGACGAGACATTTATGGGACACAGAAATTAATTATATGTTGATGATAACATGTATAGTGTCCTCAACTAGACTGGTGTGAAATGTATTCATGTTGGAAAAATTAACTTTAAAAGCTAAGTGATGTATAGTGATTGAATGCAGAAAAGAACTTAAAAGAAAAGAATAATAACAGAAAATTATTTATAAATTTTTTTTAAAAAGACACAGAAGGTGAAAGTATTTGCAATGCATCTGACAGAGTAATTGTGTCTAGATACTGTAAAGAACTTCTACAACTGAATAAAGGGATAAAAATAAATAAACACAGAAATAAAGAAATAAATACTGTTACAAAATTGAGCAGGTACTTTCCCAAAGAAGATGTAAGAATATTCAGTAAGTACATGAAAAATATTCGGCTTCAGTAGTGATTAAGACAATATAACCTATGAGATCCCACTTCTGCTTAAAATAATGGCTAACACGAAATAGCTTGCTTGCAATCTAAGTGTTGGTGGGACATTGGGGCAGAGAAAGGAGGCAGAAATGTAATAAGGCCAGGAATGTGCTTAGAAAAGTGATTAGTACCATAAGAAAAGAAAAGAAAAACATAAAATGTGGCATATGGAGAATAAAATGCAGAGTTGTATTCTCTTAAAACAACATAGAAGGTCTTTCTTAATCCTGAAATAAGACTTGTCGATATTCTTCTAGTCCTTTTCTTTTTTAAACTGTATAATTTAAATTCTGAATTTTTACAAAATATTAAGAGTGTCCATAAAATATTTTTGAATGAAAAGTCTTATTATATTATTTCCTCTGAATTATATATCTCATTTATTAATCTATTTAGTAACCACTACTTTAGCAGGGAAGAAAATCTTATTATACTACTCATACATTAGGATAGTGGCTCTGAAACACTGACATTTTTTTTTTCTAGCAGAAGTCTTATATAAGAGGACATCAAAAAGGCTGTGGGAAAATGGAATTAAATTATACCTTTATCTTGGTGTAAAGTAATTTTGAAATCCATGCACAGTTTTTCCATAATATGCTTTTAACCTGAAGTTTTTGAAGAACCAGTTGGATTTTAAGAAATCGCTGCTTAGGGAACTAACAGTGACATTGGAAATGAAACCTCAGTAACCACCAGCACCAACTGTGCTTGGTGTCACGATCAGACAAAAAGCATCTTCTGGAAAGATATCTAAAGGGAAAGCAGTTTCCAACTAGAAAGACGTTATCCCATGTGAGGAAAGGACCTTTAGCAATGTCACGTTACTGGTTTATCTCACCAAGCATGTGTTCCTACAAGGCATATACACGTTTATTGGGAAAAATATACATATAGGACTCTAATAGTTCAGTGAACAATACAAGGTAGAAGGACTATGAGAGCTATGAGAAATTGATCCCCAGGGCTGGAGCCAGTTCAGAGCAGGTTTAATGGCAGAGGAAGACCAGGAGATAGAGGCTGCTAGCTGGCTTTAAGTCTCAAAATATTGTAAAGGATAAAAGCACGGGGACCAGCAGATGGTGTAATGGTTACATCACTGGACTCCCATGTAGTCCACTGTGGTTCGAGTCCTGGATCTGGTGGCTTAAAACTCATGCCAGGCACATGTGCGTGCATGCCCAAAATCCCAAGAGGAGAATGAAGGAGAAGGGATTGTGGAATGGCCATCTCCCCTGGGGGGTGATTTCCAGCTTTCTATCTCTCTGTCTCTCTCTGTCTTTCTGGTGAGCACACACACTCAATAGCAAAAACCTCTCGAAAAAAATAAATAAATAAAAAGAGACTTACAAATGGCCAAAGCCACATAAAAAAAAAAGTGTTCAGTCTCTTGTCATAAGAAAAACACAAATTAAAACTACAATAAGATGCCATTTAACCACAATTAGAATGGCTAGGATCAAACATACAAATAAATAAATAAATAAGGTAAGGCTGTGGTGAAAAGGAAAGCATCTTACACTGTTGGTGGGAAGAGGAAAGGGAGTTCAAGTTTACACTGTTGCAGAATGAAAATTTACAAGGTTAGGTTTCTATAGACCCAGTTACTCAAGAGTGAGTTATTGCAGAAAGCCAAAAATTTGTATTTAAATGTCTTTTTAAATAAAAAAGAAAGAAATTGTTCTGAATCCTGATTTCCATCATGAGACTGATTCTTGAAATGCATGGATGATTGGGCAGCACCATGGACCAGACATTCAAAATGAAGAAAATAAGAAGCAGAGTAAAACTAGGACCTTGGTGCAAATTACAAGTTGGCATATGAAAAACACCTGAAAAGAGATTGATCTAGGGAAGTCCATTATATTAATAATAAAAAAAACCACCTTTTCCTTTTCATCAGGCCAAGCTCAGACTTCTAACAGACTGATTCATATGAGCTCAATGAAGAAATGAGTGTTGTGTGTGCTTGTGTGAACCTGCCTTTGTGGGTGCACATATTTAAGGGAGTGAGGATAGGTGTTTTTGTAAGTGTCTATTTTATGATTCATGTCTTCATTGCAAAGTAAATTAATAACATTTTTACCAAGATGTAGTGCCAATATAAATCTATTACTTACTTGAATACATACGGACGTATTCTTCATCTATTTTTCAATCGATAGAGGGTTTATGTATTCACCAGAGAGAGAGAGAGAGAGAGAGAGAGAAAGCATACTTCAAGAAGAAGTGGTCATACAACAATCCCCTCTCCTCCATTTCTCCATTCTATTGGGATTTGGGGCACACATGCACGTGCACTCAGCAAGTTTTTTGTTTTGTTTTTGTTTTTGTTTTTTGGTTTTTGGTTTTTGTTTTTAACAGGTTTTTTAATCCACCAAGGTAGGGATTCAAACTATGGTTGGTCATGTGAGTCCCAGCTTCCCTTAACTACTGTGCCACAGGGATGGCCCCTTAGCAATCTATTCTAAAGCTTCCTCCACTGTCTTTAATAAGAAAGGTGGAGTAGAGAGTAACTAAGAGCTTCCAAACAGGAATTTGGAGCCAGAACTCTTCAGCCAAAATTTCATATCTATCTATCCTATGTCTGGCATTGGGCAGATTATTTAATTTGTTACATCTGAGAATTTGTTTCTTCATTTCTTCAAAAGGCCTAACATTACATCTGTTACATAACTGCAATGATAAATGGCATAATACATTAAAAATACCTGCAACTCTGCCTGGCAATACGTAAGTGCTTTACAAAGTGTGCTTATTTATATAAATTAAGGCTGAGCTTTAGTTGATTTATCTGTCAAAATGCTTGCTATAGCGACTCCTATTTATCCTGTTCTGTAAAATCCAATACTGTTATCAAACGAGAAGCTTTTATTTTAGGGACAGTGATAATCATCTGTTCCTTGAAAGGGGTCTGCTCTGCAAAGTTCATCATATTTAATTTTAAATGACTTCTCACTTCTTGAAAAAGCTTTTATATCCTACTCTATGAATGTAGATCTCAAAAATCAATTTTACTCACAGTTTAGAGTATGTTTTATTACTATGTCAACAAACAGAATGTGCCAATACATGACTTAATAGTGTTATTCAATTTTATTACCTAATAAATCTCAGAAGCTCACAGCTCATCTTTATCTTCAGAGATATGTTTGTACAGATAAAATAGCTATGCTTATATTTCGATTTTGGAATAGCATCATTTTTTAGCAATTAAATCAGACAACCTGGATAAAAATATTTTGTAGACACAGTAACTTTGAAAGTTTATTAAATAAGAAATAGGTTAAAAACTGTTTATTACTATAATCAGTTTCTATAATACTATAGTTAGTAGCTTTTCCCCAGTTTCCACAATACAAAACACACCAGTATTTTCTTGGTTTCTATTGGGACTGGGTCTTGGTCTTTTGATCCTCTTCATACCAATCAATTGATTTACTCCCGTTTCTTATCTGGACTTTCTCTTTTCCCGTCCTTTTTCCAAAATCATGCCCTCTAAAATTAATAGAAAGCTAAAACAGAATGAAAAATATCAGGGATGGAAGGATTTATAAATGAGATCAAATCTGAAAACAGGCAATCCTGGAAAGCACGTGTTGGGGTAGCATGTGGACTCAGAGCGCTGCAGATAGATTTCTTCCTGTCCAGCAGTGTAGCCACAATTGCATGCTTGGTGAACAGGACCACGTCTAACTTCACATGTCGCACTTCACTCATGGCCAGTTAGTGGAATTTCTATAACTGCGTGTGTTTCCTTGCAGATCTTTGCAAGCTAGATGCGTGGGAGGACACAGATACCAAGATGCCTGTGTCTGTCTCCATTCTTTGTGGAGGGCAGTGCAACCATGACTAGGACTGAAGAAAGGACAGAGAGGACAGGACCAGGAACCTATAGGGCAGATCACATGGCAAGAGCAGGGTGTCTGACGGAGCACTGCAGTAGGAGGGAGGAAATTTGCAGGGGACTAGACTTTCACCAGAATTCCTGGACATTGCTAATGCCTCTGGCATGAGAGAAATTCTCAGGGATCTACAAAAAAGACTAGATGTAGAAGTCCTCTCAAGGTTGGGAAAGTCAACTCCTGCAATCAGGCCTCTAGCATACACAAACTCCTATGCATGTGCACAAGCATTTCTGCATTGAAGAATAAAATTTTTCAAAGGCATGATTACTTCATTATGTATGTATCATTTGAGAAATCAAGTGAATGGAACAGGATTGTTTAGGAAATTGTTTAGGATATTTTGTTAGAATTGATATCAAATGTGAGCAATAGCCTAAAGAAAATTATGATGTGTGTGTCAGCAGGTGATGTGGAAGTTAAGGTGCTGGATTCCCACATGGCCAACTGTAGTTCGAGTCTCCCACCAGACAGCCTGAAATTCAGCTGGGTGCATGCATATGCATGCCCAAAATCCTTAGAGGAGAATGAAGGATGGGAGATTGTAGCATGGCCATCCTCTGGGGAGGCACGGGGACAAACTCTCACTTTCCGTGTCTCTGTCTCTCCCTGTCTCTCTGGTGAGTTCACAAACCCTATAGCAAAAATCTCTCTCCAAAATAACAAGAATATTATGATTTGATATTTTATTGGTATCAACTACTAGTATATGGCTATTTTATACTCTCTGAAGGGGTATATTTTAATGTCAGATCGTTATTATCTGTGCTTTCTACTTATTTTTTCTCAGATAAATTTGCAAGAAAATGCTAGTCTTTTGAATTTTAAGAATAGTACTACTTAAGCAATTTTATCTTATGGATGTTTAGATATATAAATTAAAAAGCAATAACATTGAATCCAACAACCAACCACCACAACACTCTTCAGCCCTGTACTTTGTTAAATTGATTCTACTTATATAGTTAAGAAATACAAATTAGCAGGCTCTTGGCCACACCCATTGTCTAGTTCTTTAACCTTTTCCTAACTGTAGTCTTTACCAAATTTTATCCCTCGAAATACCAATTTAACCTGTCTTTTGCTACACTCTTAAATGCCTAGACTCCTTATTTTTACCTTGAAATTGGCATTACAGTATGGATCACCCATCTGCAATTATTTTTTCATTGCCAGAGGGTGAGTGTGCTCAACAGAGAGAGGGAGAGAGAGAAAGCACTGTCTGATAGGATGTGGTTATGCTGTAATCCTCCTCCATTCCTCCCTCCTGTCCTGATGGCACCCAGATCACCCCAGTTCTCTGCAGACTGAAAAGCTGGGGTAAAGGGTGGTTGCCTAAGAACTCCCTGAGGGGCCAGCAGGTAGCATTTTACTTGGATGGACTCCAGCCGAATATTTAATTCAGGATCCTAGGCAAATGATCTTGCTCCTGTATGGAGTGCCTTTGAAGTCACTGACGGGATTCCAACCACTGTCTGCCATGTGGGTCCCTGCCACTTTCTTCCTTTCTTACTGTTACAAATTAGAAATTAGCAGTTGAGAGTCAACCGAGGAAACCCCATGGAAAGATGATTAGAGACCTTGAGATGCTCAGCAATCTGTTAACCCATTGCCTCTCTCCTCAGTATTATGTCTAACAACACTCAATCAAGACTTCTACCCAATTCCAGTCGGTATTCCCTTGGTGGATTTCTACTGGAGCAAACACAGATATTGCCAGTATCTAAGGAGTCCAGATTCTACATTATTATTTCACATTACTGTGAAATACGTATTTTCATTACATACACTGTCTTTTTTCAAGTGCCAGAACACATACTCTTCCATCAAGCATTTTCTATGCTTCTCAATGAGATTGAAATACTTTTTTGTTACTTTTCTATCTTGTACATATTATACGATATTTAACAAAATCCTTTAAAATCATTTCTTATATTTCCTTCCTCCCTCTCCTACAATCCTTCCACTTTTAGAGTAAAAAGCTATTTCTGAATTTTCTTTGTTACCTTACTACTTAAGTACAAATCATTGAATTCGCTGAAGGGGGAATAGCAATCACAAATTTTTAATGACAATTCATATTAAAGCATTGAGAAAAGGCTAGGTATTGAGTTTTACTTGGATTAACTTCAGTAGACTATTTAATTATTTGCAATATGTTTAATTTTTTTCTTTAAAATAAGCAGTTATTAGGAGAGTCTTGATTTTTCATTTGACAGTACGTCCTGAATTAATGTAGTGTCAGGGGATAGTTTGAAACACAATAACGGCATGTAAGAGTTTGAAGGCCTATTGACACATTCTGTAATCTTTTTGAAAAGAAATTTTCAGCTTGTTTAATTCCTAGGTATTATTCTTTTGGATTTTTAAACTAAATGCATAAGCCCTTGTAGACAGCTATGCACCAAAATCAGAAAAGAACTTTATTCAAGCCCCAGCTCTGCTACCTACAATTTTTAAAGGTTTATTTATTTATTTACTTATTATCATTAATTTTTAATCTAACTAGAGATAGAAAAGAAAGTGAGAAAGCAAACCACCAGGTCCAGGACTCGAACCACAGTTGACCATGTGGGAGTCCAGTATCCTTAAATCCCCCACCACCTGTTGGCCCATCTGCTACCTAAATTTGACCAAGATACTGAACTTTTAGAAGTAGAAGTTTTTGTCATGTGTAAAATACAGCTAATAGCATCAAGCTCACATCAGTGCTTTGAGAATTAAATCTAAGCTTGAACTTTAATCGGAGAAGGATATGTGCCTGGGCTAGTAATGAGTGGAAACTTTATGATTCATTGAACTTTAATGAAATGTTTCCTTTCTATATGTCAGTTTCTCAATTTTACTCATGCCCTGACTTGTAGACCACCCCTTAATAACTACCTCAAAGTCAGAATAAAGACAACTGAGCATGATTGTGCTAGATGAAAGCTGCACTCACGAAGGCACCAATAGCCAACACTAGTTCTCTGCAGATTCTGAAAAGCTGGGGTAAGGGTGATTGCCTAAGAACCTCCCTGAGGGGCCAGCAGGTAGCATGGTGGTAAAAGCATTAGAATCCCACATGGCCAAGCACAGTTCAAATCCTGAACCTGGAGGCTTGAAAATCATGATTGGTGCATGTGGGTCCAAAAATCTCAGAGGAGAATGGAGAAAAAAGGATGGCAGTGTGGACATCCCCACTAAGGAGTGATTTCTCACTTTCCCTCCTTCTGTCTCTGTCTGCCTTTCTCCAGCAAGTGCACCCTATGGCAAACATCTAAAACAAAAAATAAATAAATAATAAATAAATAAAACTCCCTGAATACTACATGGTCTCTAGAGCAGCACTATGTAACAAGTATGCAGCTCTAGGCATGATCAGTTTTGTCTTTTCTAGAAGGCACATTTTTTCAAGAAAAAATGAAGAGATAGGTGAAGTTAATTTTAATAACATATTTAGCAAAAAAAAAAATCTAAAATAAGATCATCTCAACATCTAAATAACATTAAAATTGTTAGGAGTTTTTTGTTTCTAGTTTACTATTGGGCATATGTTGTCATTGCAGAGAGAGATTGGGGAAGTGAAAACTCACCTCCTGGGGGATGGCCACACAGCAGTACCCTCTCCTCCATTCTCCTATTGGGGTTTTGGGCATGCACACACATGTGTCCAGCATGTTTCTCAAGCCTCCATATCTGAGACTCAAACCATACAGTTAGTCATGTAGGATCCCGCCGTCTTAACCACTAGACCGCTCGTCTGGCCTCTGCTTTATGTTCTTTCCCTGTATGCTAAGTCTTCAAACATTGAGTGTACTTTATATTCGAAGCATACTTTATATTTAAAATATATTCTTTTTTGGAGTCAGGACTTTCAAATGTTCAGAATCCATGTGTATTTAGAACCTCACAAGTTGGATAGTGCAGCTGCAGGGCATGGACCCAGGGTCTCAGTGGTCTTGTCACATCTGGATAAAGAGTAGGAGAAAAATGGGATGTACTGTGGTCTGAGGGTTTGTGTCCCTCCAAAAGTCATGTATTGAAACCTAATTGCCAAGTGGATGGTATTAGAAGGTGGGGTCTTTGGAAGATAAACAGGTCATGAAGATGGAAAACTCCTAAATGGAATTAGTGTCCTTATAAAAGAGGCATGAAAGAACTCGCTGACCTTTATGCCCTCCTACCATGTGAGGGCATACAGAAGGTGCCATTCATGAAGACCAGGTCCTACCAAGCACATCAGCTAGAGCCTTATTCTCGGGTTTCCCAGTATCCAGAACATTGAGCAATAAACTATTGTTTCTAAATTATTGAGGCTATGGTATTTTGTGTAGCAGACCAGATGGACATAGAGTGCTTTATGCTCCATGCCAAATATCATGCCACAGCGTAAACAGAATGTAATTCCCCAGGTCACATGAGCATCAAGTTCTCTTACTGCCTTTCCCTGGCTGCTGCTTTCACAGGGTCTTTCTCATGCTACAAATGCTTTCTTCCATGACACCTGTGGACTCATACCAAGTTTTTCCCCACAGACCTGATATTTTTGTTTTCCTCATCATTATGTTACATGCCATGGAGGTTTTTTAGGCAATGAAGTCCACCTTCCCTTCAGCAAATGTATACAAAATGTTTGGTTCTTTGGTCTTGTGTCTACAGTCACCTGATTTTAGTAGTCAAGCATGGGGAACTCAACATAGCAGCACAGAAAAAATTCAATGGTTGAGTTCTTGCTTGGGTATGTGCTCTATGTTCCCCTAAGGGATTAAATAAGTGGTTCTTCACCACATCAATGATCTGAAAGAGAGAGAGAAGAGCAGGGGTAAAATGGAACAAGAATGGAAGCAAAACTAGCAAAAAGGCTATTGCAGTTACACGTCTCCATCCAGATAGTAATCATAATCACAGTGAATCATAATATCTAAGAAGTGGGCGCTTTTTATATAACAGTCACTGTGCTAACTCTGTTCACATCTCACTGCATCTCATCTCCATAGCAACCATTTGAAGTAATATTTGACTTTCTACTTTTCCTGGGGTCAACCCCATTCATTTTTCTTCAGCAAGATTTGGAGGAACCTGTCCACATTCCCTTAATTGTTTGTTTTGTTGTGTGTTTCATTTTCCCTTTGTGTGTGTAAAAGAGAGAGAAAGAGAGAGACAGAGACGGGTACTTGTTTTTTTACCTGGTCTTGCCACACCACTATCCTCCCCCCCAGGCTCACAACCACAGGCAGCTGTCTCCAGAAACAGAACCTGGGCCTCCCATGCAACTTTTAGTTTTGCAAGCAGTGCTGCCCCATCCCCTCTGTTTTTTCCTTACATCGTTTTAAAACCTCTTAGAATTGAAGCTGTCAATCTTCCATGACAAGTTTTCTGCTGCATGATCAGAAGGAAACATGGAGAGCCAAGTATTTTATCCAAAACCACATTTTCTGACACTCAGAAGACATGCTGACTAATGTCTGTTGGTGTCTTAGTTCCCGTGCTGCTGACTGCTTTGAGGGCCCTGACTGTGAGGTTCCCAGTGATGTCAACACGTGACTGTCACAACAGCATCCCCCTGCTGGGGTCCCTTTGCCTTCACAGCTTCTCTTTTTGAATCATTGCATCAGCCTGTCTCCCTCACCAATTCTTTTTAAGCCTTCTCTTTATTATTGCTGTCCCATAGCAATTTTATTTTTAGAGCCAAAAAATGTATTAAAGAGAAAGTAGAAACCAAAATGAAAATGGCAAATCCTAAGAGCTGTGCCTAATGTTATAAAATAAACCTAAACTGTGTCTTGATTGTAAAAAAGAAATCAATTTAGAAAGTATTGACTTGGAAGAACTTAATTGCTCATAAAATTAATTTATGGATGACTTTATTTGATGTTTGGAAACAGGAATACAAATGAACCAACTCTGATGTTTATGAATTTCCATGGCTAGCCAAGAAAAGGTAACTGACAAGAAAAGAAAATTGAAACAGATGAGAAGGGAATGCTTGTTTATTCTCCCCTAGAAACATCCCATATCAGGTTACAAGCAGCGGACAGTTATACAACCCTTCAGCAGTATCAGTTGTAGACAAATTTAAAATATAACAACAAAAAAGAACCCTTAAATTGAATCACATTTGAAAACTATTCAGTGACTGATGTGCCTTAAAATTGACTTATAGGCATAAAAAGTTTTAATAAAATTAAAGAAAATATTATCTTCTAAAAAGTTTTAAGATAAATAATCTGTAATCTAGTAAGCCCTCGAGAGCCAAGAAAGAAGACTATTCCTGCTAAGATGCGCAATTTTATTGCAAATGATCATCTAAGTAGAGGAGAAAAGCCATAGCAAACAAGGACGCAAAATGTACACGTAGGTGTGTGCATGTATATACACACATATATATATTTTGGAGGGCAGAAACAACAAACAAATGGCACAATGACAGATTTGCAAGAACAAAGGACAGAGAAAGGGTCAATGGGTTACATGGTAGCTAAGGCACTGGACTCCCATATGTCAAACCACGGTTTGAATCCCAGACCCGGCAACTTGAAAATCATGCCAGGCATATGTGCATGTGTGCTCAAAATTCTGAGAGGAGAATAGAGAAAAAGGAATTCAGGTATGGCCATTTCCCCAGGTGTGATTTTTTTCCTTTCCCTCTTTCAGTGTCTGGTGAATGAACATGCCCTGTGGCAAAAACAAAGAAAAACAAAGAGAGAAAAGCCTAATGTGTATGATATCAATTTTATTAATTCCAGATTTATATTTTTCATAATAAAAGGTTGATTGACATGTTAGTCACATTACATAAGTGAACCAATGATTTCATTAAAGATTAGAGAATGTACTTGCCAGAGAGAAACAGAGAAGCAGAGAGGAGAAAGCACCCCGTAATGGGGCAAGTTCTTATGTCCCTTCTTTATCACCTGTCAGGATATGGGGCATGCACACACATGTGTCTAACATGTTTTTTCAAACTGCTGGTGACTGCAATTCAAACTGTGCTTGGCCAGTTGGGATCCAGCTTCTTTAACCACTAGACCCTGAGCCCAGCCCATTAATTTTAATTTTATCGCTAATATTTTCACCTTTTTACTTTTTAGCCTGTGCCATATTTTCTATAATATTTCTTATTTGGGAGTATTTTCACATTTTCAGTATCATAGCTTAAACATGTACCAATAAATTACCTTATAAGTAATATTAGCTGAGTCCCAAAAGTTTTATTCAAAATAATGTTTATTATTAATCATGTTGTGGTTGTTTGTAATTGTTAGCCAATAGCTATCACTTTTATTTGCAAAAGAGCTGAGCAAATGGAGTTTTTAAAAATAAAGGCAGAATGCCACTCCCAGTGAGCTAGTGAGATGGAAGACAATTAAGAAAACATAGGTCAATGGACACTGAGTAGCGAATACTAGTGCACCCAGAGCCTCTCCTTTGAGGCTTCCAAACTTTCGCTCACAGCCTTTTTAAGCTATGTAAGTATATATGTCAATTTATTTATAATACAATTTCCTCATCTCCAAAGTTAATCATTCCAAAGCCTCATCTGGTTATTACTTTCAACGCTGAAAAACAGTCTAGAATATTTGAGTGATCTGAAGACTTCTCCACTGTTGTGCCGACCAAGGGCATGGTGATTAAGGCAGCTGGATCCCATATGGCAACTGCACTGTTCACGTCTCGACCCTGTGGCTTGAGAATAGTGTTGGGTTCTTGTGCTTGTCCAAAATCTCCTCGTCTTGGGAACCAGCAGTTAGCGTAATGGCTATGTCGCTGGATTCCCACGTAGTCGACCGCGGTTCGTGTCCCGGACCCGGTGGCTTAAAACTCACGCCGGGCGCGTGTGCGTGTGTGCCCAAGATCCCGAGAGGAGAATGGAGGAGAAGGGATTGCGGCGTGACCATCCCCCCTGGGGGGTGATTTCTCGCTTTCTGTCTCTATGTCTCTCTCTGTCTGTCTGGCGAGCGCACGCGCCCTACAGTGAAAATCTCTCCAAAAAAAAAAAAAAAAACTCTCCCCCTACAGTAAAAATCCCCCCAAAAAAAAAAAAAAAAAAAATCTCCTCGTCTGGAAGGAGAAACGGAAGAGAATAGACATAAAGGATGCTTTCTCACTTTCCTTCTCTCCCTGTCTCTGTCCAGTGAATATACGTGTCCTCCAGCAAATCAAAACAAACAACGAAAGATCTATCCTCCGTGTAAAGTTGTAGGTCCTCATTCTTTAGCCACCAAGAAGTCAAGAATGTATCTGTCCAAAACACATCTCATCTAAAGTGGTTGGGAATAAACAGGGTAAACACTGTCATAGATTTATTCACAACATGAAAGAATGGAAAGTTCCCAATTGTGGGCTCAGCAAGTATTCTTCTTTGCAAAAACTAACAGATACTCTTTTGTTCAATATTTTTTGGATAATGATTCACATCTGAGCAAAAAAAACCCAATGACTAAAGCAACATAAACTCAGCTAATCTTCTGGTTGCATCTTGTATGTCCTCTGCTCTAATAGCAAGTTTGGGACATTCTTATTCTTCTTTTCTGTCTTTTATTTTTACTTTTTATTTTTTTTAGATATTAGCATCTTTTCTTCAATAATACCCACAGGCCACCTTCATTTTGTATGAGATATGGTGATTGTTATCTTTTTTTTCTTTTTCAGGCTACTTTATCTCTGCCCATTGGTGGCTATAATAAATAAAAAGTGAGTATTGAACTTATTTCTCTTTTAAGTTTTATCTGTCTTTTGGTTCTTACAGGCATTCTCTACTCTATATTTGGTATGCTAATGTCGTTATTTCATTGTTTCAATGAATACGTTGTTGGATAAACCTGTTAAAGCAATTCTAGTCATTTTAGAAGAGTTAGAATTTTTCTGAGGTTCAAGGTATTGTGCAACAGCTGGACTCACGATTACTCAGCACTTAGTAGGTTTGTTTCATTTTCTTTGTTATGGGCTTTGTTTCCTAATTCACTGATGTCCATTATTTTCATTTTTACTACTGTTGATATTTTGGATTACATTCCAAAGAAAGAGAAAAATATCTTTTCTATGTCAACTTTAATTAGAAGACATGAAAGGATAGTTAGCATTGTTTATATTTTTTGGTAGACAGGCTTTATATCTCAGTAACAGCAGGTCATTAACTAATCTGAGGCATGTCCATAAATTTAAAACAGGTTAAAATGTGCACTCATTATGTCCTGCTTATGGTAGAAAGAGTATGTCAAGTATGCAAGAGGAAAACTATTTCAAAATATATTCAGTTAAATATTTTAAAGCACCTTTTTTCCTCAAGAAATCTTGAATAAAACGAGTCCCATTGGGAGTCTCTTGACTTACCTATTAAGGCTATTAATAAATATAGATTCCAGGACATAGTTCCCTTATGGCTACAGGAAGAGTGAGTGTGGAAACACAGATTTCCATTGACATCTGGTTGACCTAATTCTCCCAGTTTCATAAAAGTGGGTAAATAAAGAGAATTTTCAATAACTGAAGATCTCTCCAGAATACACTTCATAACCATTCCTGTGACTCTAATTATGTTCATAATTTTTAATCAGTTGACATCTTTTATCAGAAAAAAATTTATTAACTGATATTTTTAATACTTTTTTGTACAAAAGATTGCCCTTCTTTCTGCTAAAGTAGCCTGTTTAATTAAGTTAGAAATCCTTTTCACTCAAAAAAAAAAAAAACTGATTTCTATTTCCTCAAAATAAGGCTTAAAAATTTTCTTAAATTTTTCAAAATTTTGTATGAAAAAAGCTTAAGAATTTTACATATGTGTTTCCAGGCTAAACAGATTTTAAATCCATACACGCAAAGATTCTGGTAGAAGGGAAGTTAAAATTTTACAAGATGAGAATAATGTGATCAGGAAAGGTGTAGGCAGAGTCATTGAGGATGAAACAGCAGCAATGTCACATTGGATCCAGAAATGGAGTGAATTTCTTCTTCTTTTTATAAAGTCATGAAGAATGTGGCTTAAAGAGTCTCACAACAGGGTCAACAGTAACAGTGTCGTTCCAGGGAGCTCTAAATACCAAGATGATAAAAATGTTATCCAGTCTGGACCAGCAGATGGTATAATGGTTACATAGCTAGGCTCTCATGTCGTCAACTGCAGTTCAAGTCCTGGACCCGAAGGCTTAAAACACACCAGGCACATGTATGTGCATGCCCAAAAATCTCAAGAGGAGAATGAAGGGGAGGAAACTGTAGCATGGCCATCCCCTTTGAAGGGTGATTTTTTGCTTTCTATCTCTCTGTCTCTCTGGCAAGCACATGCATCCTATAGCAAAAATTGCTCAAATATCTAAAAAAAAAGTGTTATCCAGTCAAGGAATTGTGATCGGTTTTTGCAGAATTGTGAAGGTAACTGCAGTTCAGAGTTCAAGAAGATGGGACCAGCAGGTGGTGTGGTTAAGTCACTGGACACTCCCACATGGCCACCATGGTTCAAGTACCAGAGTTCAAGAAGACACTCCAAAGCACACATCCGATCTTCTGGTTTCACATTTTAGGTTCTTTGCCCAAAATATCCTATTCCTGAGTCAGAGTTCTATATAACAGCAATGTTTTCAGTGCCAGGCATTAGAAATTCATACTAAACTACTAAATGTTTCTAGATAGGTGGGTGGACCATTAGAGGCCCAGGTAACATAATGAATTTGGTAGTTTAAGAATTCTGGGGCCAGCCCTGTGGCCTGGTGGTTAAAGAAGCTACATGGCTAATTGTGCGGTTCAAATTCCAGCCCCACTGGCTGGAAAAAATATGCTAGGCATATGTATGTGCATGCCCCAAATTCCAACAGGTTGGAGAAATGGAGAGAAAGGATTGCAATGTGACCACATCCCTCATGGAGGGCTTTCTCTCTTTCCTTCTCTCTCTGTCTCTTTCTGGTAAATGCATGCACCCTCTGGCAGCATTTAAAAAGAAAATAATAATAATAATAATAATAATAATAATAATAATACTGCTAGTATCCAGGAACCTCAAAAGCAGGAAGCATACAATCACTTGACATTAGAACCTTAAGGATGAAACTGAAATAAAGATACTTTCCAAGATGAAGAGGGGTAACTAATATTTCCATTAAACAATGGGGTGGATGACCAAGTAAAAAAGAGATGTTCAAAACTTCACTGCTGTAGTTTTACATTCCCACCAAAAACTATGTGTCAATATCAATTATGTGAAAGTTTAACCATTACAATATCTCTAAATAGATTGTACTTTTTCTTGCTTAGTTAGGAAATTATAATAAACTTGACAACTAGCATGTGCCATAGGAACATGTACTGACATTGATAGTAATTGAACTGAATAACCGGTTACTTCCCTTAAGATTTCCGTTCCCTTAAGATATCAGAAATACTGCTTTTGGGAGTTAAAAGTAGATAAGATGTCAGAATAAAATGGGTTTTGCTATGTTTATCAGTCACTCAACAATGAAACAAATATATTTAACGTGTAATGATCTTACCATTGAGAGGGATAGAGAGAAAGCGCCCTGCAGGGAGAATGCCCTCACCTCAATCCCTTCTCCTGCCTGACACCTGATGCGAGGTCTGTTTTTTTGTTTGTTTGTTTGTTTTTCTGTCCACACAGTTGTCTGTACACAGAGTAAATTGTCAATATCTGTTACTAAGTTGATTTTGAGTGACTTTAGGGTATCAATAAATGCTCAAAAGTCATAATATAATTTTTTCAGATGAGCAGGAGTCACCCAAGGTCCAAAGTTATCAGGGACTGGAGAGGATAGGGAAAGTGAAGGTCAGGTTAGAGTAGAAATCAAGTCTAAGGGATCAGCAGTTAGTGTAATGGCTATGTCGCTGGATTCCCATGTAGTCGTCCAAGGTTCGAGTTCCGAACCCGGTGACTTAAAACTCACGCCGGGCGCGTGTGCGTGCGTGCCCAAGACCCCATGAGGAGAATGGAGGAGAAGGGATTGCAGTGTGGCCATCCCCCCTGGGGGGTGATTTCTCACTTTCTGTCTCTCTGTCTCTCTCTGTCTGGCGAGCGCACGCGCCCTATAGCAAAAACTTTACCAAAAAAATTAAAAAAAAAAAAAATTCAGGTCTAAAACAAGTCATTGAGGGTCCAGGTGTGATGCAGTGATAACACAACTAGACCCACCTGGAAGAGGTCCTGGCCCTCCCTTAGCATGCCAGGTGTACACCTGCTTGGCCAGGATCCAGACAGGCTGGAGCTGGAAGTGGATCACAGCATGAGGGCACAGTTAGGGGGTCTCTCTCTCTCTCTCCTTCCCCCCTCGAATGCAAGAAATAAACAAACTTAAAAAATTATTCAGTGTACTTTCCTGCCTTTTATTTTTTAACATGTATTCAATTCCCTCATTCAGATTTATTTGAATTTGGAGAAAATAGAGGATAAATATCAGGAAATGTCTAGATTTGGTCCTTACTTGACTACTTGTAGCTTAACAATCAGACATAAATGATATGAGATTTCTTTTTTTTTTTTTTTTTTTTTTTGGAGAGATTTTCACTGTAGGGCGCGTGCGCTCGCCAGACAGACAGAGAGAGACATAGAGACAGAAAGCGAGAAATCACCCCCCGGGGGGGATGGTCACGCCGCAGTCCCTTCTCCTCCATTCTCCTCTCGGGATCTTGGGCACACACACACACGCACCCAGCGTGAGTTTTAAGCCACCGGGTCCAGGACACGAACCACGGTCGACTACGTGGGAGTCCAGCGACATAGCCATTACGCTAACTGCTGGTTCCCGAGCTTTCTTTATAATTAGCATTTTCTATTAATGCCTCATTCACTCACCCTTAAAGTGTAGGAGAAAAGGAAGTTGTAACTCACAGAGACATTTCTTTATTTTTTTTTTCTCCACTTCATGAGACTCACAAGGACTCCCCTGGGAGATAAGCCTTATGTCCTGCATACTCTCTCTCAGTATTTTAAGAAAGTAAGACTTGACTGCTTTATTGTTTTGTTTTGTTTCTTTACTTGCCAGAGGGTAGGTGTGCTCACTAGAGAGAGACAGACAGAAAGGGAAAGACAGAAAGCACTCCACAGGGGTATGCCCACACCCCAACCCCTTTTACTCTATTTCGTTCTTGGGATTCTGGATCTGGGACTCAAAAGGCACAGTCAGCCATGCGGATTCCAGTCACCCCAACCATCATGCCACCAGATGGCCTGACCTGACTTCTTTTTATCTAGGCAGTTCCTCAAGGCTTACTTTCCCACTGAGCAACCTTAAAGAAGTAGGCAACAAAGAGGTTTGTTTCCACTCTCTGCAGAAATGGTCAACTTCCAGCTCAGCGCTCCTCTCCACGAACAGTGTCCCCACTGCATCCAGGATGGACCATTTACTGTGACTAAGAAGTCTTGGTCTCTGACTCAGGAATCACGTGTCCTCATGAATCTGGGTGTGGAAGGCTTGCTTGTTAGCGAGGAGGGTGAAATTCATGTTCTCGCTCTTTCCATGGTTATCGACAGCCACACCTCCCTGTGGGTGAAATAGCAATGATTAAGTTTTCCTAAATTGAGGAGAGAGCACCTAAACTGATTGAAAATGAACAATTCACCAGAGGTACTTCTGAATAGCACGCTGAATAGCACTCTGCATGATACGGAACAGAATGGCAGGACAAAACAGAGATTTGGGGACTGTTATAAAAGAGCAGAAAAATTAAAAAGCATTGTAGAAGAATAAATGTGGTTAGACCAATTCAGAGACTGTATCAAAGAAAAAGATGAATGAATGCAATTGCAGCATGTCTCACACTTGGAAGAATCTCCTACTTAGTGTGAGCAGCGCAAAAACATCAACCCAGCTTCTGCATATAGGTAGAATGGAGTAGTCTAAAGCAGGTCTGTACTTCCACTCAGATAAGCAAAGGAAGCTGAATAAATTATGGCTATAAGTTTACAGGGATAGGAGAACTCCAATAAAAATCAAAGGAGGAAAAAATCTTTGATAGCTGTCTTGAGGATCTGCAGTCACTTCCAGATGTGTTAACCAATTATGGGAAAGGGCAGCATCTGAGAATTTAGGTTTGATATAATACGATAGGTATTACTACAAGACAGAGAATGATTAGAGAGCACCCTCTGACAAATAAAGAAAGAAAAAAGAAATGCGTGATACTCCAGGCTGTATAGTAAGAACTGAGAGGTCTTATGTGCATGAGGTTACTTTAGAAAAATGTGGTTAATACACGTGAGGTACATGTGCATGCCTGCCCAAGATCCTGGGAGAAGAATGGAGAAGGGATTGCAGAGTGGCCATCCCCCCCAAGGGGTGATTTCTCATGTTCCTGTTACTATGTCTGTCTTTCTCTGTCTCCAGCGAGTGCATGCTGCCCTAAGACAAAAACTCTCAAAAAATAAAAAAAATATGATTATATAATCAACTATGACCACTCTGTTCAAGACACAAATACTGCCTCCCGAATCTAAATGTGGTCATGTCTCAAATGTATGTAAACATTTATGTAAAGTTTCACATATCTACGGACATCAATCAAATGAAAAGCAGCAGTAGCAGCTGGTATGAATGGTTCTTATACATACCACACACACACACACACACACACACACACACACACACACACACACATAGTTATAATTAAAGCAATTACTTTCATTTCAAAAATATTTTCTATTAAAGAAATTTTTTGAAGTTTATTAATTTACTTCTTCCATGGGAGAGAGAGATTGAGAAACAAAGAGAGGCACCTTAACAGGGTCCTCCTGTGATCCACACCTGCCCACCCCCAGGCCAGGCTAGACCACCGCTCCTAGGAACATGCACAGCGCACTCAGGAAGATCCCAGGATGTGAACCCAGGACCTTTCCCATGTAAGGCCACTTGTCTTACTGTTGCAGTACCCCCTGGTCCCTACTGTATAAAATTATAATTAAAAAAAAGCAGCATAGAGAAATTATATATATGTGTGTGTGTGTGTGTCATAGAGAAATTATAGAGAGAAATTATATATATGTGTGTGTGTGTGTGTGTGTGCATGTGTGTATATATATATATATACATATATATAATTGTGTAATCAATTTTTTACTTGAAATATATTGAAATTGCATACATATCAGACAAATATTTCAGTTATTCATAATGCAGACTATTACATAGGGTAATCGATTATCTCTTATTATAGCATTTGAGTCATGCTGTATGTAGCTCTTCTAAGTAATGATTATGGAGTGTGTGTGTGTGTGTGTGTGTGTGTGAGTGTGTGTGTGATAAATTGAAGATGTAATGCTATGGCTCAGACACTTTTTGACCTCTGAAGTTTTATGATTTGGAATTTGGTGGTGGTGATTGGATGTTCTCAGAAATTAATGGGTTGGGACTTGATTGTATTGTAAAGGTGCTAAATGGAAACTTAATTCCTTCACGATTACCCAGCGTGTAATGCCGTTAGGGCTGGGCCTCTCTGGCAGAGTTCCAGTGGACTTTTAAGGGTACATAGGCATAAAGGAATGAGACCAGAGTAGCAGAGAAAGCCTCATGAGCACAGAACGCGCTCTGCTCTGCTGAGAGTCCTGCCTTCTGCCATTTTATGTTGCCCTGGGACTTTCCAGTCACCAGAACTGTGAGTTATTAAACCTCACTTCTTCATAGTCACCCAGCCTCACGTATTTCTATTATCAAAGCAATAATGGGCTAAGATAGATTGTGCAAAGTATTTTCACAGGATATTTAGATCAAAGGAAACATACACAGATATATGTACATATACACATAAATCTTTTGTTAAACTGTTCCCAATAGCAGCCAGCAGGTGGCATAGTGGTTACAGTGCTGGGCTCCTACATGGCTGACCTTGGTTTGAGTCTTAGACCCAGCAGCTTGAAAATCACACTGCACACGTGTACATGCATGCCCGAAAGCTCAGGTAGACAGTGGAGAAGGGATTCTGGCATGGCCGTACCTCTTAAAGATGATTTCTCACTTTCCCACTCTCTGTTTTTCTCTCTCGCTAGTGCACATACCCTATGAAAATTTCAAAATAAATAAATAAATAATGGTTCCCCATAAAAAATATTAAATTTACATTTTTTTCTAGAATGCTTGTGTGTGCCTTCTTACCCAGACATAGACTTATAATGGTATTTCTTCATTTTTATCATTAATAATTTAATCAAAGAAAGAAAATATATCTGTGTCTTAAGTACTTTTGAGATAATTATTTTATATATTTATTGGCCACATATTTCTTCTTTTGTGATTTTTCCACCTTACAAATATATTTTAAGTTAAACTCAGTGTGTAAGTGTATAAAAACATCATATTGTACCCCATAAATAGCATTATAATTCCTATAACTTTATTTTTTAAATAATTATTTATTTAATTTCATTAATTTTCGTTATTATTGTTTTTTATTTTCCTGTAGTCAGCAAATTAAGTCTCAGCAAATATAGCTCACCAAAGAGGTATATTATATATAGAGAGAAAGTGAGAAAGCAAGCCTCTAGATCCAGGATTCAAATGGCTGTGGGCCATGTGGGAGTCCAGCACCTCAATCACCATGCCACCTGCTGACCCCATCAATCACTGTAAATAACTTAAAAATGTGAACTGTAATGACTTTTTATATGTACAGAACATAAGTTCTTGTCTTTTATACATTTTTCAAATATTTATATACATTTTACAAGAACATTTTCTGAGTTCCCACTTAAAAGTATTTTTAATCATAATTGTTATTCTTTATTTTTTATGCATAAATCCTCATCCCCTCACACACATATTTTTTTCTACTCTCTGCTTTCTTCCCTTTTTATCCCATTTCTTTCTTTTCTTTTCCCTTCTTTTGCACTTTCTTTCACTTCATCCTCTTGTTCTTTCCAATCTTTTTGGAGAGGATTTGCCATAGAGCGTGTGCACTCACCAGACAGAGAGAGAGAGAGACAGAGAGACAGAAAGTGAGTAATGATCCCCCAGGGGAGATGGCCACACCACAATCCCTTCTAGTCCATTCTCCTCTTGGGATCTTGGGCACGCACGCACATGCATCCAGCGTGAGTTTTAAGCCACCAGGTCCAGGACTCGAACCGCAGTCGACTACATGGGAGTCCAGCGACATAGCCATTACGCTAACTGCTGGTCCCTTGTTCTTTCCAATTTTATAACTTCTTTCCACCTTGCCATTTTTTTTTTTAACAGGAGCAATATTTTAAACTGCCAAATCTACCGATATTTTAATTTATAAATTTTAGCCTTTAGGAATTCTAGGCTTAGGAAGTCCTAGTTATGTTAAATTATATAGATTTTAATCTGCACTTTATTAATATTTTACATGTTCACTTCTTATTTATTTTGAATGCATCATGCTGTAGCGTTTTCTCAGTTTTAAGGTGTTAAACAATAGAATGAGTGATTATGTAAATACTGCAACTTTAACACAGAAGAGCAATTTGAGAAAGCAAGAGACATTGGTGCTCTGAAAAACTATTATTTTTTAAATATCTATTTATTTCTCCCCTAGGTGTGCTCCCCTCAGAATCTTCATGCCAGGAAGCACCATCCACTTTGGCCACTCAGGATCCCAGGCACGGGCACACACCCAGTGTGCACAGGGACGCTTGGGGTTGTGAACCTGGGGCCTTCCCATATGAGTCCAGCATCATTAGGTGAAGCACTACTGCTATGCCACTTGCTGACCCTGAATAATTCATTTTAAATTAAAGTAGATGAATAATAAACTCTGAAAAAAAAGATTATTTTGGAATTTAGTTTACTTCTAGGAAGTCAGGATAGGGAGTTTAATATCCCCAAGGGATAGTGAAGAGAAGAGTTCATGATGAAGCCCCTAATCTTAAAGGAAAAGAGAGGTCCCAGCAAAAACTCAGCAGGCAGATAGAGTCTAAGGAACACAGATGGCCAACAGAAACTCCATTTCCTGAACTATCAACGCTGTTTTATGATGGTGGTAGAAAATACGCTATTTAACGTTTACTTTTCTATGCTATCAATCTCTTAGAATACCCTCAATTCTTTTGTCAAATGTATTATGTGATATGAACCAAATGCCAGCTTTTTATGAAGTCTACCTTGGGTCATGAAAGAATATATGCATGTAAGGCAGAGCAACTGAAATGGCAGTAACAAGATGACTTGACAGGATTCTGGAGAAGACTCAAGCCAAGTCTAGGCCAAAGGTCACACACGATGACATGGGCACATGAGTATTCTTTGGAAATCTAAAACACACCGAAAAGAACTGAATATTTAGCAGTCAAATAGGATATTACTTGAAGAGCTAAAAAATTGGAGGACACTCAGTGAAGGCAAACATATATTCTCTTTCAACACTTGTTAGAACTGGAGACTTTCACTGTCCTTAAGATATTTATGTTACACTGTATGTTACTAGATGAATTTTTAAATACTTTTACTGCATAAAATTTACTAGAGTACACGAGGACTCACTAAAGAAAGAGAGAGAGAAAGAGAAGGAAAATGAGAAAGCATCCCCCAAGGGGAATAGCGACACCATAATCCCTGTGCCTCCATTTCTCCCTCCTTTTGGGATTTTGGGCATGCACGCACACATGCCCAGAATGTTTTTCAAGCTGCCAGGTCTGAGACAAAACCATGCAGTTGGCCATCTGGAATCTAGCTGTCTTAAACATAACACATCATTGGCTGGCACCAAGAGAGTTCTGATTGAAAATTCATTCTAGCCAAAGGTTAATTTAGAGAGAATTTAACCACTTTTCAGATCTATTCTTGTCCTGAAAAAGTAGAGAATATTTCTTTTTCTGTTTAATATTTATTGATAATTCCCAATGACATTTTGTAACATTTTACATAGGTTTTGCATAGTAAGCAATTGTTCTTATTTAAAAAACAAACTAACAAACAAAACAAAACAAAAAATACCTTTGTAGTGTTGAGATTCTTCATTTTGTTTCCATCCCACAAAACATGTTAAGAAGGTAAGTTAAAAACCTTAAGTTTCTTTCAAATATGAGTTCAAGTTTGAGTTTTGGGATTCATCTGACCCAGACTCCAGGTCAGAGTTACTTAATTACAATATACAAAACCTAAAGACTCTGAGCCATTACAATTTGGAGGGTAAGGGCCAGCAGGTGGCATGATGGTTAAGGTGCTGGACTCCCGCATGGTTTACCATGGTTTGAGTCCCAAACCAGGCAGCTTGCTTTCTCACTCTCCCTCTGTGTGTGTGTGTGTGTGTGTGTGTGTGTGTGTGTGTCTCTCTCTGGTTAAATTAAAAAACAGTAATAATAAATGATAAATAAAATTAAATAAATAATTCTTCAAAAGAAAATCAGGGGGCCAGTAAGTGGCATGGTAGTTAAGATGCTGGACTCTCACATGGTTGACTACTGTTTGAGTCCTAGACCTGGTGGCTTGAAAAATCATTCTGGCATGCTAGTGCATACATGCCCGACATCCAGAGTGGGATATGGAGGATAAGGGATTGTGATGTGGTAATCCCCCCGTGGTGTGATTTCTCATTTTCTCTTTTTGTGTTCTTTATCTCACTCTGGCAAGCATATGTGCCCTATGGCAAAAACCTAAAAATAAACAAAATTTAAATGAACCTTCTCTCCAAACCTTTTAGACAGACTTTTTTTTCAACTCTTATTAATTTCTATTTTTTCTCAACAGAAGGGACAACTGAAGGCATCACCCTTTTAGAAGAGTCCCTGCTTGGATTCATACTGGCAAATATTTAACCCCAAGTCATTGAAGAAATCATATATATACATATATACACACACACATATATGTATTTGTTTTCAAAGTTCTTATAAAGCTTACTAATAAAAAAGATACATAACTCACAATTTTCAAGTAACAATAAAATAATTTTGAAAATTCAGTTTATTTAGTTGGTTCTCAATGTTTTTGTTGATTTTTATCTAGCTGTTGTGTAGCCAAAGAGGTTGAAATTGACACATAAATTTAGTTCCAACTGTTGATGGATACTTTATGAGAAGTATGAGAAAGACAAACATAAAAAAATGAAGGAAGACATACATATGTTAGGGTTTCACTTATTTCTCTTTGATGAGATTGACTTGACTGGATTGGACATCAATTTTTCAATAATAAAGAAAAAGCTTCAATATTTTTGTGCTACTTACGGTGTAATGGCTATAGACATACCACACGTTTAAGCTTTATCTGCATTATTACATCTGTCCATCACAAAGTTTTTTTTTAAGGTTTTGCCATAGGATATGTGTGCTCACCAGAGAAAGAGAGAGACAGTTGGAGAGAAAGTAAAAATTCACCCCACAGGGAGAGGGTCATGCTGCAATCCCTTCCCCTTCATTCTCCTCCTAGGATTTCTGGCATGCATGCACATGCACCCAATTGATTTTTGAGTCACCGAGTCAGGGACTTGAACTGCGGTTAGCCATATGGGAGTCCATCCTCTCAACCACTACACCACCTGCTGACTCCTGTCTATTACATTCTTAAGTCTAGATGGTCAACAAGGTATTAAGCCCTGATTTGGAGAGTTTTCTGATTTTTGTGATGTAATTAATTACTCCTACCATGGCTAATTTTGGTATTGATGTCATATGATAGTTCATGCATGCCACATGTTAATTTCCATCATATAATGTCAATAGATATAATCACAAGTGTAGAAAATAGTAAAGTATAACATAACTAGAAAAGGAAACATTTGGGTATGTCTTAATGTGGGTTTTTTTTTTTTTCTGTTTTTCTTTGGATGTTTTTGAGTTTTTTTTCTATAAGGCACATATGCTCACCAGAGAGACAGAGAGACAGAAAGCGAGAAATCATCCCACAGGGGAAACAGCCATGCCACAATCATTTCTCCTCCATTCTCCTCTTGGGATTCTGGTCATGCATGCACACACGGCCAGCATGAGTTTCAAGGCGCTGGGTCTGGAACTTGACCACTACGCTGCCTGCTGGCCCCGTATTAATGTGTTTTTAATATCCTTTTATTTAATCTTCACTTACTGTTATGTTTAAAACCAGCCGATAACCTACCTGGAAATGTAACTCTTGTTCCTGTGGACTCATATAATTCAGCCACAAGACATGACTTCTTCCATACTTATCCTGACACCTCGGCCCCGTTGATCTAACACGCATCCTCCAGTGGCATGTTCACTAAGTGCCCTGGGGTTAGTCAGTGTGATCACTTTGGTAATGTAATTCCCAGAAGAAGAAAACGAGTCCTATTTTTTCACTTCACACATTATAGGAGACTTATTAATCTAAGTGTTAAACAGAAGCCAACCATTTGGGAATAATTTTGAGTAGTTCCTTCTTTTTGGCCTAGATATAGCTATGCCAATAAATTCCCCTTAAAAACAAACAACAAAACAAAATATCTGATAGCTAGTTTGTCTATGCAAAGAAAAATAGGGAACTGGCATTACAGCCAAATATATAACCAACTATTGGGTCATCTGGAAGATCATGACACATTTTTGCCTAGAAAAACGTAGAAAGGCATGTCGTGACTTCCCAATGACCTAATGTATACTTATACAGACCCGTTTCCTCCCAATACAAAATAACCAATACGTAAAAATCCTGTTAGGTAATGCTAAACAGACAACTGGGGTTAGACATGAAGAAGGTATATAAGAGAATTATAAATATGAAAATGTAAAAGAATTTCAAGTAATATTGTAATATTTTATGTAAACATCTTCCATAAATTTTTTTTGCTTCTCTTATTTCCTTTTCTCTGTTATATGTTATGAATATGATTATGTAAAAGTGGACAACGATTTGTCAGGTAAATGCAAGTCAATGTTAAGAGAAGAAAATTATTACAGTTATTCTTATTTATTTATTTATTTTTTAGAAAGATTTTTGCTATAGGAAGTGTGTGCTTATCAGAGAGACTGAAAATGAGACATTGCCCCTTAGGCCACACCCCAATCCCTTCTCCATTCTCACGTTTCTTTTGTTTGTTTTTTGTTTGTTTGTTTTTAAGAGAGAGATATTTGCTATAGAGTGCATGCACTCACCAAAGAGACAAAGCGAGACAAAGAGACAGAAAGTGAGAAATCATACCTCAGGTGGGCTGACCATGCCACAATTTCTTCTCATCCATACTTCTCTCAGGATCTTGGGCATGCATGCACATGCACCTGATACGAGTTTGAGACCACCAGGTCCAGGACTTGAACCACAGTTGATTATGTGAGAGTGCAGCGACATAATCACTATGCCATCAGCTGGTCCCCTTCTCTCAGAATTTTGGGAATGCATGCAAATGCACAAGGTGTGAATTTTAAGCTACTGGATCCAGACCTTGAACTGTGGTTGACTATGTGGAAGTCTAGAGACAAAACCATTACACCATCTGCTGGTCCCATAATTATATTCAAATATAATTGTACAGTTGAATTTGTGTTCCTTATTTATTTATTTATTTGCTGTAGGGCATGTGTGCTTGCCAGAAAGACAGAGACAGAGAGGCAGAAAGCAAGAACTCAACCCCCAGGGGGAATGGCCTCCATTCTCCTCTTGGGATCTTGGGCAGGAATACACACACACCCAGTGTGAGTTTAAGCCACTGGGTCCAGGACTCGAACCGTAGTCTACTACATGGGAGTCCAGCGACATAGCCATTACTCCAGCTGCTGATCCCGACAGTTAGATTTTCTTAATGATTCATTAATTCAACAGTCCCCAATCTTTTCAGCACCAGTGACTAATTTCATGAAAGACAATTTTTCTGCAGACCTGGAGTGGGGAGGAGATGGTTTGAGTATGATTCAAACATATTAAATTTATTGTGAACTGTATTTCTATTATTGTTGCATTGTAATATATAACAAAATAATTTAACAACTCACCATACTGTAGTATATACAGCTTCTTCCCAATGCTAGCATCACTACCTCAGCTCTACCTCAGACCATCAGACATTGAAGTCTCACAAAGAATGTACAATGGAGATCTGTCCCATTTACTGCTCACAATAGGGTTTGGGCTTCTGTGAGAATCTAAGGACACTGCCAGTCTGACAGGAGGCCGAATTTACGTGATAATGCAACCAATGAGGTGTGGTTATAAATACAGATGAAGCTTCACTCACTCACTCACCCCTCACCATTTACTACCAATCCATGGCCTGGGCATTGGGGACCCCTACTTTAAGAGAACTAAATTTTAATGTGAGCAAATTTATGGATATGGGAATTGATACACCAGCATAAAGCATCAGCAACACTGAACTCATGACTAACTATTGTAATGTATGTTGTCAACATAGTCCTAGGCATATCTTTAAATATATATTAAAAAAAAAATAAGGACCGGCAGCTGGTGTAATGGCTATGTCACTGGACTCCCATGTAGTCGACCACGGTTCGAGTCCCAGACCCGGTGTATTAAACTCATACTGGGTGTGTGTGTTTGCGCGTGCCCAAGATCCTGAGAGAAGAATGAAGGGGAAGGGATTGTGGTTTGGCCATCCCCTCTCATGGGTGATTTCTTGCTTCCTGTCTCTCTATCTCTTTCTGTCTTTCTGGTGGGCACACACACCCTATAGCAAAAACCTCTCCAAAAATAAAATAATATATACTACTTATTATAGGCAATCAGATTTATTTTGAGAAAACTAATTCAGAAGAGTAAAATAGCTTTAGATGGTGGTGTCCCTCTTGTCCAAGATGATGGATAAATTTAAACACTCAGCTTTAACTTAGTGACCCACCAACATCTCTACCAAATTTAAATTGTACCAAGGTACCTTTTTGTAAGTTTTCTAGATAAAGAGATGTTGTTTCTAGTTTTTATTTTCTCTTAATTTGACTTATTTTCTTATTTTACTCTTTGAAATCAGACTTCTCCTGCCACTAAATTCACAAGTTAATCTTGATTGTCATGAGAGTATCACTTCTGCCTTTGGGCAAGTTCTGTATTAAAGGTGTGCATTTTAGATACAGTATACAAATTGCATGAACTTTCCATAACTTATTTTTATAATAGTAAAATTAAATGTTATTAGGAAGAACGTTTTTCCTACTATATTCCCACTATAATATATCTTTCAAAACCTTATTTTTATAAGACATATCTTTCAAATATTTAAATTGGATTATTAATTTATTCTCACAGCTCAGGGGCAGAGTTTAAATTTATATGCAAATGTCACAACTTCTAAAGGTCTGAATTCATCTAGTTTGTTGAAGTGTGACTTTGCATCACAGATAGTGTGCGTATAATCCCCTGAAATAGAAATGGCTTTCTTCAGTTATCTTTAGTATAATAACTGAACAGGAATATTTGAATACTTATAAATGTATAAGATCTACTTTATAACTTCATAAATATTTTATATGAGAGAGCCTTACAGTACGTGTTATCATTCTCTTTCAAGTAGATATTACAAATATCAAGATTAACCCAAATAAATCTCTCTTTGAACTTATTGTCAAGTACTAATAACATTTAAATGATAAAACAAAAAATAATGTGGAAAAGAGCATTTTCACCCAATCCCTTGTAGAAAAATTGCATTCAAACTAATTCATCTTTATTTTGAAATAATGCCAGAAATTACAATTTTGCACCCCATGGTAATCTATTTTTTTTAATAACAACTATTTATAGAAACATATTCTTCAAATAGTGCCTAATAGTCTTTCAGGTCATCAGAAAGATTGAAAGCAGTTTAATGCATCTCCTTTCTTAACCTTAATATGATCCCACTCTGTTATTAAATCATCCCTAATGGTTCTGTTTTTCATGCTAAGTGCATCCAAATCTGTTTTTAGTAATAAATTTTTCCTGGAGGTCAAACTGCTTCAACCATTAGGCTATGGAACCACTCCAGGGCATGGATTAGGTCTTATTTTTCTTCACTCTGTCTCTCATAACTCAGCCATCTTCTGCATTTATAGTAGACACTCAATAAATGTTCATAGAATGAAAGATTTACAAAATTAGTACATTATTAAGTCCCTATCACATATTGGGAAGGGTATTTGATATGGTTGAATAGAGCATTTTGTAGCCAAGGGGATTTCCAACATGGACAGAGCATGTTTAGAAAGAAATGATAAATAAAATAATGGGAAAATATTTATGTACCCAGGGAGTTCCAGAAAAGTGGGGATATCCCCAGTCTCTGGGAGTTGGAAATGACTTTGAAAATGAAAATTAAGAGTTTTCAAAGCAAATCAGATGAGAAACTTTGAGGCAGGGGCACTGCCATCATACTCAATAGCCTGGTGGCAAGACTTGAGCAGTAGCTTTCAAAAACTACAAGTAGCTTAATGGTCCTAGAAATTTAAATGCAAGGGGAAGTTATTTGGAGACATGAATGAGACATAGGAACACTTAACTGGTCCATTATTCTCACAGCATGCATACAACTGGGGTCTTGTACTTTATGAGCACAGAAAATATCTGCGTTTACTAGAAAAAAAATAGATTGGGGTAAGACAATGAAGAGGAGGAAAGACAATGCTAAAAGAGCTGATTTCTTTCAGAATTGGTTTTCTGGGTTAAAACAATTCCTAGGGCAAAAAAAAAAATGAAAGTTGTGGTCAAGGAGGTCTATGTTAAAGTAGATTTGATTCGCTGGTCATATGAATTAAACAGGTATGGGAAATCAGAGGCCAGACTACTACGAGTCTCTTTCTTTAAAGAGGTTGAGAAACTTTCCCATGATAAGAAATTTTGTTCTAAACATAAGGTAACATTTTCCCCCCAGGGGACGTGGCAATAAACAAGATGCTCAGGAAATTGTAGGTAAGGAACATGGCAGTGACCAGAACGAAGAGAAGACTGTGGGGCTGAGACAAATGTGCTGGCTGCAGTTGGATCTGGTATTACGTGAACTACTCACAAAGCTTCGAAAAGAATATAATGAAGATATCAACCTTGCACTTACTCAAATTGTGTATCATTTTCTATAGTCAATATACACAATAGATTGTGTTGTTTTAATAATTGTATTTAGTATTCAGTGACTAAAACATTCTTACCTTGTTTTTTATAACATTAATCATTTAAATAAATAAGCTTTAATAAATAATTTAAATAAGTAAGCTTATTTTTCTGTGTGATACGTTTTGCTTTTCTCACATTATTCAACATGGGATGACATGAATATGGATCTGTGCACTATTCTCAAACACTTCTATGTACTAAGTTGAACTTCAATTTATATATTAAGAAGTGATCACTATTGGGGCCTGCAGGCAATGTGGTGGTTCAGGTGCTGGACTCCAACATGGCCATCTGCAGTTCTAGTCCCAGACCTGGTGTCTTGAAAATCACACCAAGCACATCTGTGCATGCGCCCAAGATCCCAGGAGGAGAATGGTGGAGAGCGGATTGTGGCATAACCATTCCCCTGGGGCAGGGGTGGGGGGGGAATTTCTCAATTTCTCTCTCACTCTCTCTCCTCTCTGGTGAGCAAATGCACTGGATGACAAAAACCTTAAAAAATAAATAAATAAACAAAAATTTTAAAAAGAAGTGATCAATATTACATTAAAGTCTTTCATTTTTTCATATATCCTACAAAACTCTGTCCACCCATTACTCACAATTAAACCAAGGTCTCCTGCATAGTTTGAGTTTGCTCCTTTGATCTCTAAGGATAGTGATCACTGAAGTCCATCCCAGTACTGCTGACTCCTATTTTTTTATATGTTTGTTTGTTTTGGGGGAGGTTCTGCTATAAGGCATGTACACCAGAATAAAACAAGAGAATCAGAGAGACAGAAAGCAAGAAATCAACCCCTAGAGGGTATGGCCATACCACAGTCCCTTCTCCTCCATTGCCCTCTTAGGATCTTGGGCATGCATGCACACGTGCCTGGTGTGAGTTTAAGCCACCGGGTCCGAACCACGGTCGGCCACATGGCAGTCCAATGACATAGCCATTACACCAACTGCTGGTCCCCCTATTCTTACTGCGTTGTAGGAAGGGACCCTCATTTAGATTTTTTTTTGGGGGGGAGGAGAGATTTTCACTGTAGGGCGCGTGCGCTCGCCAGACAGACAGAGAGAGACATAGAGACAGAAAGCGAGAAATCACCCCCCAGGGGGGATGGTCACGCCGCAATCCCTTCTCCTCCATTCTCCTCTTGGGATCTTGGGCACGCACGCACACGCGCCCGGCGTGAGATTTAAG
>NW_006159729.1:18168-63986 GCF_000334495.1 Tupaia belangeri chinensis | reverse complement strand
TTTTTTTTTTTTTCTGTTTTTCTTTGGATGTTTTTGAGTTTTTTTTCTATAAGGCACATATGCTCACCAGAGAGACAGAGAGACAGAAAGCGAGAAATCATCCCACAGGGGAAACAGCCATGCCACAATCATTTCTCCTCCATTCTCCTCTTGGGATTCTGGTCATGCATGCACACACGGCCAGCATGAGTTTCAAGGCGCTGGGTCTGGAACTTGACCACTACGCTGCCTGCTGGCCCCGTATTAATGTGTTTTTAATATCCTTTTATTTAATCTTCACTTACTGTTATGTTTAAAACCAGCCGATAACCTACCTGGAAATGTAACTCTTGTTCCTGTGGACTCATATAATTCAGCCACAAGACATGACTTCTTCCATACTTATCCTGACACCTCGGCCCCGTTGATCTAACACGCATCCTCCAGTGGCATGTTCACTAAGTGCCCTGGGGTTAGTCAGTGTGATCACTTTGGTAATGTAATTCCCAGAAGAAGAAAACGAGTCCTATTTTTTCACTTCACACATTATAGGAGACTTATTAATCTAAGTGTTAAACAGAAGCCAACCATTTGGGAATAATTTTGAGTAGTTCCTTCTTTTTGGCCTAGATATAGCTATGCCAATAAATTCCCCTTAAAAACAAACAACAAAACAAAATATCTGATAGCTAGTTTGTCTATGCAAAGAAAAATAGGGAACTGGCATTACAGCCAAATATATAACCAACTATTGGGTCATCTGGAAGATCATGACACATTTTTGCCTAGAAAAACGTAGAAAGGCATGTCGTGACTTCCCAATGACCTAATGTATACTTATACAGACCCGTTTCCTCCCAATACAAAATAACCAATACGTAAAAATCCTGTTAGGTAATGCTAAACAGACAACTGGGGTTAGACATGAAGAAGGTATATAAGAGAATTATAAATATGAAAATGTAAAAGAATTTCAAGTAATATTGTAATATTTTATGTAAACATCTTCCATAAATTTTTTTTGCTTCTCTTATTTCCTTTTCTCTGTTATATGTTATGAATATGATTATGTAAAAGTGGACAACGATTTGTCAGGTAAATGCAAGTCAAAAATAAGAGAAGAAAATTATTACAGTTATTCTTATTTATTTATTTATTTTTTAGAAAGATTTTTGCTATAGGAAGTGTGTGCTTATCAGAGAGACTGAAAATGAGACATTGCCCCTTAGGCCACACCCCAATCCCTTCTCCATTCTCACGTTTCTTTTGTTTGTTTTTTGTTTGTTTGTTTTTAAGAGAGAGATATTTGCTATAGAGTGCATGCACTCACCAAAGAGACAAAGCGAGACAAAGAGACAGAAAGTGAGAAATCATACCTCAGGTGGGCTGGCCATGCCACAATTTCTTCTCATCCATACTTCTCTCAGGATCTTGGGCATGCATGCACATGCACCTGATACGAGTTTGAGACCACCAGGTCCAGGACTTGAACCACAGTTGATTATGTGAGAGTGCAGCGACATAATCACTATGCCATCAGCTGGTCCCCTTCTCTCAGAATTTTGGGAATGCATGCAAATGCACAAGGTGTGAATTTTAAGCTACTGGATCCAGACCTTGAACTGTGGTTGACTATGTGGAAGTCTAGAGACAAAACCATTACACCATCTGCTGGTCCCATAATTATATTCAAATATAATTGTACAGTTGAATTTGTGTTCCTTATTTATTTATTTATTTGCTGTAGGGCATGTGTGCTTGCCAGAAAGACAGAGACAGAGAGGCAGAAAGCAAGAACTCAACCCCCAGGGGGAATGGCCTCCATTCTCCTCTTGGGATCTTGGGCAGGAATACACACACACCCAGTGTGAGTTTAAGCCACTGGGTCCAGGACTCGAACCGTAGTCTACTACATGGGAGTCCAGCGACATAGCCATTACTCCAGCTGCTGATCCCGACAGTTAGATTTTCTTAATGATTCATTAATTCAACAGTCCCCAATCTTTTCAGCACCAGTGACTAATTTCATGAAAGACAATTTTTCTGCAGACCTGGAGTGGGGAGGAGATGGTTTGAGTATGATTCAAACATATTAAATTTATTGTGAACTGTATTTCTATTATTGTTGCATTGTAATATATAACAAAATAATTTAACAACTCACCATACTGTAGTATATACAGCTTCTTCCCAATGCTAGCATCACTACCTCAGCTCTACCTCAGACCATCAGACATTGAAGTCTCACAAAGAATGTACAATGGAGATCTGTCCCATTTACTGCTCACAATAGGGTTTGGGCTTCTGTGAGAATCTAAGGACACTGCCAGTCTGACAGGAGGCCGAATTTACGTGATAATGCAACCAATGAGGTGTGGTTATAAATACAGATGAAGCTTCACTCACTCACTCACCCCTCACCATTTACTACCAATCCATGGCCTGGGCATTGGGGACCCCTACTTTAAGAGAACTAAATTTTAATGTGAGCAAATTTATGGATATGGGAATTGATACACCAGCATAAAGCATCAGCAACACTGAACTCATGACTAACTATTGTAATGTATGTTGTCAACATAGTCCTAGGCATATCTTTAAATATATATTAAAAAAAAAATAAGGACCGGCAGCTGGTGTAATGGCTATGTCACTGGACTCCCATGTAGTCGACCACGGTTCGAGTCCCAGACCCGGTGTATTAAACTCATACTGGGTGTGTGTGTTTGCGCGTGCCCAAGATCCTGAGAGAAGAATGAAGGGGAAGGGATTGTGGTTTGGCCATCCCCTCTCATGGGTGATTTCTTGCTTCCTGTCTCTCTATCTCTTTCTGTCTTTCTGGTGGGCACACACACCCTATAGCAAAAACCTCTCCAAAAATAAAATAATATATACTACTTATTATAGGCAATCAGATTTATTTTGAGAAAACTAATTCAGAAGAGTAAAATAGCTTTAGATGGTGGTGTCCCTCTTGTCCAAGATGATGGATAAATTTAAACACTCAGCTTTAACTTAGTGACCCACCAACATCTCTACCAAATTTAAATTGTACCAAGGTACCTTTTTGTAAGTTTTCTAGATAAAGAGATGTTGTTTCTAGTTTTTATTTTCTCTTAATTTGACTTATTTTCTTATTTTACTCTTTGAAATCAGACTTCTCCTGCCACTAAATTCACAAGTTAATCTTGATTGTCATGAGAGTATCACTTCTGCCTTTGGGCAAGTTCTGTATTAAAGGTGTGCATTTTAGATACAGTATACAAATTGCATGAACTTTCCATAACTTATTTTTATAATAGTAAAATTAAATGTTATTAGGAAGAACGTTTTTCCTACTATATTCCCACTATAATATATCTTTCAAAACCTTATTTTTATAAGACATATCTTTCAAATATTTAAATTGGATTATTAATTTATTCTCACAGCTCAGGGGCAGAGTTTAAATTTATATGCAAATGTCACAACTTCTAAAGGTCTGAATTCATCTAGTTTGTTGAAGTGTGACTTTGCATCACAGATAGTGTGCGTATAATCCCCTGAAATAGAAATGGCTTTCTTCAGTTATCTTTAGTATAATAACTGAACAGGAATATTTGAATACTTATAAATGTATAAGATCTACTTTATAACTTCATAAATATTTTATATGAGAGAGCCTTACAGTACGTGTTATCATTCTCTTTCAAGTAGATATTACAAATATCAAGATTAACCCAAATAAATCTCTCTTTGAACTTATTGTCAAGTACTAATAACATTTAAATGATAAAACAAAAAATAATGTGGAAAAGAGCATTTTCACCCAATCCCTTGTAGAAAAATTGCATTCAAACTAATTCATCTTTATTTTGAAATAATGCCAGAAATTACAATTTTGCACCCCATGGTAATCTATTTTTTTTAATAACAACTATTTATAGAAACATATTCTTCAAATAGTGCCTAATAGTCTTTCAGGTCATCAGAAAGATTGAAAGCAGTTTAATGCATCTCCTTTCTTAACCTTAATATGATCCCACTCTGTTATTAAATCATCCCTAATGGTTCTGTTTTTCATGCTAAGTGCATCCAAATCTGTTTTTAGTAATAAATTTTTCCTGGAGGTCAAACTGCTTCAACCATTAGGCTATGGAACCACTCCAGGGCATGGATTAGGTCTTATTTTTCTTCACTCTGTCTCTCATAACTCAGCCATCTTCTGCATTTATAGTAGACACTCAATAAATGTTCATAGAATGAAAGATTTACAAAATTAGTACATTATTAAGTCCCTATCACATATTGGGAAGGGTATTTGATATGGTTGAATAGAGCATTTTGTAGCCAAGGGGATTTCCAACATGGACAGAGCATGTTTAGAAAGAAATGATAAATAAAATAATGGGAAAATATTTATGTACCCAGGGAGTTCCAGAAAAGTGGGGATATCCCCAGTCTCTGGGAGTTGGAAATGACTTTGAAAATGAAAATTAAGAGTTTTCAAAGCAAATCAGATGAGAAACTTTGAGGCAGGGGCACTGCCATCATACTCAATAGCCTGGTGGCAAGACTTGAGCAGTAGCTTTCAAAAACTACAAGTAGCTTAATGGTCCTAGAAATTTAAATGCAAGGGGAAGTTATTTGGAGACATGAATGAGACATAGGAACACTTAACTGGTCCATTATTCTCACAGCATGCATACAACTGGGGTCTTGTACTTTATGAGCACAGAAAATATCTGCGTTTACTAGAAAAAAAATAGATTGGGGTAAGACAATGAAGAGGAGGAAAGACAATGCTAAAAGAGCTGATTTCTTTCAGAATTGGTTTTCTGGGTTAAAACAATTCCTAGGGCAAAAAAAAAAATGAAAGTTGTGGTCAAGGAGGTCTATGTTAAAGTAGATTTGATTCGCTGGTCATATGAATTAAACAGGTATGGGAAATCAGAGGCCAGACTACTACGAGTCTCTTTCTTTAAAGAGGTTGAGAAACTTTCCCATGATAAGAAATTTTGTTCTAAACATAAGGTAACATTTTCCCCCCAGGGGACGTGGCAATAAACAAGATGCTCAGGAAATTGTAGGTAAGGAACATGGCAGTGACCAGAACGAAGAGAAGACTGTGGGGCTGAGACAAATGTGCTGGCTGCAGTTGGATCTGGTATTACGTGAACTACTCACAAAGCTTCGAAAAGAATATAATGAAGATATCAACCTTGCACTTACTCAAATTGTGTATCATTTTCTATAGTCAATATACACAATAGATTGTGTTGTTTTAATAATTGTATTTAGTATTCAGTGACTAAAACATTCTTACCTTGTTTTTTATAACATTAATCATTTAAATAAATAAGCTTTAATAAATAATTTAAATAAGTAAGCTTATTTTTCTGTGTGATACGTTTTGCTTTTCTCACATTATTCAACATGGGATGACATGAATATGGATCTGTGCACTATTCTCAAACACTTCTATGTACTAAGTTGAACTTCAATTTATATATTAAGAAGTGATCACTATTGGGGCCTGCAGGCAATGTGGTGGTTCAGGTGCTGGACTCCAACATGGCCATCTGCAGTTCTAGTCCCAGACCTGGTGTCTTGAAAATCACACCAAGCACATCTGTGCATGCGCCCAAGATCCCAGGAGGAGAATGGTGGAGAGCGGATTGTGGCATAACCATTCCCCTGGGGCAGGGGTGGGGGGGTAATTTCTCAATTTCTCTCTCACTCTCTCTCCTCTCTGGTGAGCAAATGCACTGGATGACAAAAACCTTAAAAAATAAATAAATAAACAAAAATTTTAAAAAGAAGTGATCAATATTACATTAAAGTCTTTCATTTTTTCATATATCCTACAAAACTCTGTCCACCCATTACTCACAATTAAACCAAGGTCTCCTGCATAGTTTGAGTTTGCTCCTTTGATCTCTAAGGATAGTGATCACTGAAGTCCATCCCAGTACTGCTGACTCCTATTTTTTTATATGTTTGTTTGTTTTGGGGGAGGTTCTGCTATAAGGCATGTACACCAGAATAAAACAAGAGAATCAGAGAGACAGAAAGCAAGAAATCAACCCCTAGAGGGTATGGCCATACCACAGTCCCTTCTCCTCCATTGTCCTCTTAGGATCTTGGGCATGCATGCACACGTGCCTGGTGTGAGTTTAAGCCACCGGGTCCGAACCACGGTCGGCCACATGGCAGTCCAATGACATAGCCATTACACCAACTGCTGGTCCCCCTATTCTTACTGCGTTGTAGGAAGGGACCCTCATTTAGATTTTTTTTTGGGGGGGAGGAGAGATTTTCACTGTAGGGCGCGTGCGCTCGCCAGACAGACAGAGAGAGACATAGAGACAGAAAGCGAGAAATCACCCCCCAGGGGGGATGGTCACGCCGCAATCCCTTCTCCTCCATTCTCCTCTTGGGATCTTGGGCACGCACGCACACGCGCCCGGCGTGAGTTTTAAGCCACCGGGTCCGGGACACGAACCGTGGTCGACTACATGGGAGTCCAGTGACATAGCCATTACGCTAACTGCTGGTTCCCGGACCCTCATTTAGATTTTATAAGTGCACCAAAACAGAGAATCTATAGGAATTATGGCCAGAACTGCTAAAAATCCTTCATGATTCAGGTGTCAATCACGATATTTATGCCCGTGATTAATCATTTGATCCGATTCTGCACTTACTTGTCATTAATAAATGACTGTGACTTTATCTCTATTTTGTTCTTTTAATTTTCTCCTTGATAGTTTTGTCGTGGTTCACAGAGAATTAGAAGAGAGGAATCAATTCAGAACACTTTGCTTTTGCTAGAGTCTACATACTAAGATTGGCAGAATTTCTGTGAATAAAAGTAAAATCTGTTTATCTCTCTTTTTCTGATTTTCCCAGTTAGTAACTAGACAAATTTTAATAGAATTTCCTCTTTTAAAGTACTTGATCATTCATCAAGTGAATGTTAAGTATCTAGTCTATTCACAGCCTCATGCTACTTCAAAGGGTTATGGATACTGAATTTTTCTGTGTGAGCTTGCTTACTCTTTTTCAGAACTGGTTGTTTATAAAAACGTAAATGCACTCAAATAACTAGTGTGATCTTATGTAGAGAAGTAAGTTTATTTCACATTAAGAATGGGGCAGAATTTTTCTAAATAATGAGAAAGCTGAAATGCTATCCCTTTACTTAATTCAATTTACCCAAGGGTTTATTGGATGTTTATATTATCTTTCTGTGAATTGCTTCTTTTTAAACTAATTTACAAGTGTTCTTTCAGAATTAAAATTTTAATAACTTCTGGCACTATGTTCATTGCAAATATCATTGTATGTTTAGCAAAATTTTAAGTTAAATGATCAACTAAAGAAAATTTTATAGGCTTCCATCATCCAAAGATTTCAAATTAATTTTGTAAACTATTGAAATTAAAAGTAACGTGCTCTAACCTTGAAAACTAAAACTACACAACTTTTAAGGGAAAGCATAGGCAGAAAAACTTCACGGAATGAGATTTGGTGATAATTTATGAGTTATGACACCAAAAGTATGAGCACTTCAAGGATGCAGTGTTGCTTTTGATTTAAGATTTCCCCAGGTAGAAGCTATTCTAGTTGGTTCTATTTGGCCTATTCAACTATGCTAGTCCTCACTCCACAGACCAAGGAAGCAGTGTAGGGATTCTTCCAGCTGTCAGGTATATCTATTGTGATCACGTATCTGGAACTGGAAAAATAACCACAGGATGGGTGTAGGAGCCCACTGGGCCCCCTGGGAATTCCATCTGAGCTAAAACTTCATCTCCATTTGACCTGCATGTGTCCCCCACCTCTAACTTGTAGACCAGAGTGATATTTGGGGTCTCTTGGAATTAGCATCAGTCAGAGCTAGCAGAAGTTCAATTATTTTTTTTTCCCCAATACACAGTTACCCTGGTAAAAGGATATAGGTTCTTTTTATTTATTTTTATTTTTTATTTTTATTTATTTATTTATTTTATTTTTTCATTTCATTTTCTTCCATACATTCAATCACATTATTATTTATCTTACAAAATGGATATTTCAACATGTGAACATCTCTCCCCAGCACCGTCGATAAAACTGCAAAACATCTTCAACAGATAATATATACTGAGTGTCTGCAGTCTATAGGTTCTTTTTAAAAGGCTGGAAGATGGGAGGAGCAGATGGCATAATGGTTACATTGCTGGACTCCCACATAGTTGACTATGGTTCGAGTCCTGGACCAGTGGTTTCTTAAAACTCAAACAGGCACATGTGCATGTGTGCTCAAGATCCTGAGAAGAGAATAGAGGAGAAGGGATTGTGCCATGGCCATCCTCCCTAAGGGGAATGATTTTTTGCTTTATGTCTCTCTGGTGAGTACACGCACGCTATAACAAAAATCTCTCTCTGAAAAAAAAATAAATAAAGGCTGGAAGAATGACGGAGGGTTCTGAGCTTCTAAACTGGCTCAAATCTGAACCTTCCTTGAGGGCCAACTCTCTGTTTTAAGAATGTGTGTTAGACTTTTATTCATTTGACCTGTAACCCTTCTGCTTATATCTGACATGAATTCAGCAGAATTCCATCAATTTCACATCTAGGAACACAGTGGTCAACTAGTCAACACCACAGGTTCTAGGAGTCGGATTTTATTGCCGACTGCTTCCACTCTGAGGGTCATTACAGTAAATGCACTCACCTTGACTTGGGTGATTATACGCTGCCTTTTGGCCTCTCCACCTAGGAATTCAATTATTTCTCTTGCATTTAAGGATCCCAGCTTAGTGGATAGTGTTTCTCATGGTAACTTTCAGCCAATAGAGGACTACCACTGAGCTCTTGAAGGATGCCGAGGTTCCCACACATCCATACTCTTCACAGTCATGGTGAAATGTATTGGGGTAGATGACCCAGTATCAACTGGCAAATCTATGTTAGCATTCCAAACTCCCTAAGCCTTTGGAGACCATCCCTTACTGTGTACTAAGACAATGCTGGCATTTACTCATTTGACCTTAACCACCATCAGTCCAGTCAAACCAAGCAATGTCTTATTCTACATAAAATAGAATAGACTCCTTAATAGACTCATTATCAATAAATTTGGCCTGATACTTTTATGCTCTTTCCAACATTCTCTCACCCCCTTAATATTCATCTTACATCTATTCCTCACATTTCTACAGGTATGAATTGGAAAAATCACGCAGTTCATTTTGAGTATAGCAGACCCTCTTTATGGGTAACACTTTATCTTTTAGGGCTTGTCAGGACCTGAGTCTGGTTATGAGTCTAGAAGCAAAGAGGGATGGTGGAATTAGCTTCTAAAGACAACCAACATCACCTTGCCTGGCAACTAACTCAGTGGAGGCTACTGAGGACTCCTCCTGTGAAGTGGGGTTAACCTCATCACAAGCAATGTGGTTGCTTCTACTGCAAAGAAGATGCAGCAGAATTCAGAGAATCATTGTCCCCACTTCCATTAGAATCTGCCTCAATGGCTGCATTATACTTTTCAGGCTCGCACTCCTTTGCCCTTAATTTGATGCCCTCCCTGTAAGAGAAGATACCCTTAGAGTTCAGCAATTCTATTTCTATGGTAATTCTGCAATACTCAGAATGAGGCCTCAGGCTGGATTTTCAGAGATCTTAGCTCTGTGACTACAAGAAGTAAAAGTTTTGTTCAGGGCATACGCAAGAACTTTCAGGTCATTTATGCAGCTGTTAAACTGGGATTTTAACCTCTGAGCTTATCTTTTTCTTCCTCAACATTGTCCAACAAAAGTAAGAACTACTGGTCAATCTTGTTATAAGTTTGATAAAAAATACACTAACAGAATAAATGCACAGTCTCAATGAAAAATTACTTATTGCATACTAAACAGAATTACATAAAAAGGAATGAAAAGTGGTCATCACTAGATGTCACTACTAAGATTTAAAAAACACTAGAAGTCTGGCCAGCAAGTGGTATAAAGGTGAAGGCGCTGGATCCCATATGGCTAACTGCCCTGGACACAAAGACGAGAAACACTCTAGGACTATATACCCAAAGTCCTGAGAGGAGAAGAGAAGAGAAGGACCGTGGCATGGCCATGCCCCTTGTGGAGTGATTTCGCATGCTGTCTCTCTTTCTCTCTGTTCTCTCTATGATAACTGCACACACCCAATAGCAAAAAAGTGTTTTTTAAATGTAGACATCTCTCTCAAATTTCGAAGTGGATGCTGTGCAGTAGACAACAATGCAATGCTGCCCCACATGCAAAGGTCCTGGATTTGCATCTGGAGATTCCTCGAGCCCCCAGACACATGCACACGTATGATCCGAGGCTGGACGGGCAAGAGAGGGACTACAGCACCACCACCCTTTTGGAGGTACCCATCTCGGTCTCTCTCTGTCTCTCTTGCTCATGGATAGAAGAAGAGATAAATAAATAAAACATTATTTAAAGCAGATAATCTTCAGTAAAAATGAGGACATTTTTAACCAATGAGAACACAGAAAGTCTCAACAAACACATAGAAAGTATCGACAAAAATTAGAAAATATAAATAACAAACTAGAAATTTTACTGAAAATGCAAGAGATAAAATAACAACCACAAGGGTTCTCATGAGCAAAGTGAGGAGGACAGAAGAGAGAATCAGTGAATCAGAAAAAGACAGAGCAGCAGAAAGAACCCCAACTGGACCGTAGAGACAGAGACCCATGGGACCATGAACAAAGCCTAACACTCATGTTATTGGAAACCCAAAACATATTTGATGACATCTTAGGTCATAAAAAATAACTGTGGCAACTTTTTAAAACATTGTAATAATAAAATGTGTTCTTTGATCACAATGAATTCAAATTAGAAACCAATAACAGGAAGACAAAAGAAAAATCTCTGAGTAATTTAAAACTAAAGAACAAACTTCGAAATAATCCATAAAACAAAGAGGAAATCTCAAGGGAAACCAAAATATGTATTGTGTTCAATGAATTGAAAACATAACATATTAAATTGATGATACAGTAAGGCAGACTGAGACTGAGAGGAACGATTTTAACATTAAATGTATACATTAGAATAGTGAAATCAATAATCAATGGATTAAAATATTACCTAAAATCTCTAGAAAAAAAGAAAAAAAGCAAACCCAAAAATAAGAGAAGAATAAAATAATAAATATAGCAGTATAAATCCATAAGTTAGGTACAATAAAATAATAATTTTTATGAAAGAGAGGGCTTTTATTGAGAAGATCAACAAAATTGGGAATTATTTCAAAAGAGAAAAAGGGATAAAAATAGAAAGAAGGCACAGATCGTAAAACCCAAGATGAAAGGATAATAAGCAAATGCTATAAAAACTCAGCATACATAACTTCATAATGTGCATTCCTTCTTCAAAAAAGTACAGGCTACCACAACTTGCATTTGTAAAATCTGTAATTTTAAGCACCCTCCCTATATTAAGGAAATTAATTTAATTTAGAATATCTCTAATATAATTGATGTAACTGTACCTTTCCTGCAACCACTTAAAAAAAACCTGAATGCCAATTCTACATGGTGCCTGCTAAAAAAACACAAGAGGAGGGAATGCCTACAAATTCATTCTGTGAAGCTAGTATTACTCAGATACTAAAATCAGATAGTCTAAGAAGTGAAATTACACACTAATTTCCCTCATGAATGTGGGTGTAAAAGACTTTAACAAAATAGTAGGGAATAAAATGCAGTCATATATAATAAGAAAACATAGGGCTTAGTTCAAGAATGCAAGAATGATACACATTTGAAAATCTGTCAGTCCAGCCTGGTGGTACAGTCCATAGTAAACTGAACTACAGTGCTGGAAGCCATGTGGCTGGCATCAGTTCAGATCCTTGGGTCAGCTTGAAATCATGCCGGGTGTGTGTGCATGATCTTGAGGAGGATCCTGCAGGAAGACTAGGTAAAGGGAATCATAGCATAAGAACCTCCCAAAGGAGCTTCTCTCCTTTTTCATATACATATTCATGTGTTCTCTAGCATGAATAACATAAACTTCAAAACAATCAGTCAAGCACCATATTCACAAGCTATAGAAAAAGTATCATATGATCAAATCAATATGTGCAAATATGCGTTTTTAAAACATCCAATATCAGGGCTGGTAGGTGGTATGGTGGTTAAGGATGCTGGACTCTCACATGGTTGACTGTGGTTTTAGTCCCAGACCCGTTGGCTGGCTTTCTTACTTTCTTTCTCCCTATCTCTCTCTCTCTCTCTCTCACTTTGTCCCTCTCTAGTCAAAATATAAATAAATAAATAAATAAACAAAGTTCAATAAAAATAATTCTACAAATTTTTAAAACAAAAAATCCAGTATCTACTCATGACTTACAAAAGAATCCAGGTCAGCCCATTGCCTGGTAGTTAAGATAGCCTGATCATCGCTACCTGGCTGAACATGTGGTTTAAGTGTTGGACCAAGTGGCTTGAAAAACACACTGGGCACATGTGCTTGCATGCCCAACTCCAAAAGGAAGGAGAAATAGAGAAGAAGGGATTGTGGCACGACTATGCCCCACGGCAGGTGCTTTCCCATTTTCCCTTTCTCTCTGTCTCTCTCCAGAAAGCGCATGTGCCTTCTGGCAAATTTAAAACAAGAAGAAGAAAGAAAGAAAAAGAAAAAGAAACCCCCTGGTAAATTAGAAATAGGAGGAAAGTTTCTCAGTTTGATAAATAGCATTTACAAAAATCTACAGCTGACTTTGAACTTAATGATGAAAGATAGAACGCGTTCATCTAAGGGGAAGTAAGAATGTTTGCTCCACCACTCGTATTCAATATATTTCTGGACATTCCAACCTGTGCAATTTGGATAAAGCAAATAAAAATCATAAAAATCAAAGGAAAGGAAGAAATAAAAATTATCCTTATTTTCAGATATCATGATTATTCACACAGAAAACAAAAACAATCCATAAAAGATCTCCTAGAACTAATAAGATGAGTTTAAAAGTTTGTAGAATACACAATTAATATACAAAAATCAACTGTGCTTCTATTCAGTATCAATAGAGACATGGACATAAAAATTTAAAATCTGATTTTAAATCACTGAAAAGGTAAAAATACTTAGGTAAAAGCTAAGAAGACATGTGTAGGTTTTGCACATAGAGAACTATTAAAACAAGAGATTAAAGATTATCTAAATAAAATAGAAAAAATATATCCTGTTCATGCATTGGAATTTAACATAGAAAAGATTTCAATTTACCACAAATTCATACATAGGCTTAGAGAAGATCCTCAAAATCTCAGAAAAAAAGTTTTTGTCCAGATAGACAGTATTATTCTAAAATGTATATGGAAAGGTGGAGAATAGCTAAAACAATTTTTGAAAGAGAAGAAAAAAGTGGAAGGAATTAATGTACTGGCTTCCAAGATTAGCTATATAACTATATAATCAAAATTGTGTGTCGTGGTATTCAGACAGTAGACAGTAGGCCAATAGAAGATATTGGAGAACACATAAATAAATGCAAGTGATTATGCCTGTTTTTGTTGTTGTTTTTACTAAGGCATGAAAGCAATTGATTGGAGGAAGGATAATCTTATAAACAGTGTTACTAGATAAATTAGACATTCACAGGTTAAAACAAAACAAAAAAAAGAATCTTGACCTAAACCTCATACCTTACACAAAAACTGACTAAAAGTGAATCACACAACTTAAAAGGAAACTTTACTTTTGAAAATACTTGGAATGGGGCTGGTAGGTGGCATAGTGGTTAAAGCACCAGACTGCCACATGGCCAACAGCATTTCGGGTCCCATATCTGGCAGCTTGCTTTCTCACTTTCCTTCTTTCTCTTTCTCTCTTTCTCTGTCTTTTTCTGGCCAAATAAAAAATAATAATAATAAAAAATGAATTAAATTAAATTCATTCTTGAATAAAAAAGAAAGAAAATACTTGGAATGAAAACTTTGGAGAAAATCCTCCCTGATGTAGCTCTGACACAAAAAAATGAACAAAATAATGAAAATTTGGCAAATTGATCCTCTTTAAAATTTAAAACTTGTGCACTACGAAAAACTTGATAAGGTGGGAAGACAAAATACAGACTGAAGGAATATCTACAAATCAACTATTTGGCTCATAACTAATACCCAGAACATAAGAAAACTTCAAAAAGAATATGAAAAAATGGAATTAAAGTCTGAGGTGTTTTCTTTGTTTGTTTGTTTTGGTTTGGGTTTTTTTTGGTACAAAATACTTTTAAATTCACGGATACACTTCTCAGAATATACATTTCTCATAAAGTTTTGAAGAGTCCTCATAAGGAACTTTCAAAACTCAAGAGTGAAAATATAAAATAAAATTACAAAAACAACAGAAGACAAGATCTAGTCTTTCACTGGAGAGGACTCAGAGATGCCAAATTAGCATGTGAAAAGATGTGTGCCCTCCTGCATGAGAGAAACACATATGCCAAGCACAAAATGCTATCCCTGGGAATCTATCAAGACGCTTAACATGGGACCAGCAGTCAGCGTAATGGCTATGTCATTGGACTCCCATGTAGTCAACTGTGGTTCGAGTCTCGGACCTGGTGGCTTAAATTCACACCGGGCATGTATGTGTGCGTGCCCAAGATCCCAAGAGGAGAATGAAGGAGAAGGGATTGTGGCGTGACCATCCCCACTGGGGGATGACTTCTCACTTTCTGTCTCTCCGTCTTTGTCTGGTTTTCTGGCAAGCACACGTGCCCTATAGCAAAAACCTCTTATAACCGATAGCAGCAACACTGAATGCTGGAGATGATGCAGAGAAACCAGGCCCCTCACACATGGCTGATGGGTATATTCACTGGCACAGGTACTCTGGGAAACATTTTGGTAGTTTATTATAAAACCAGATAGCAACCAGGCATCCCAGCAATTGCATCCCTGGGCAATTATTCCAAAGAAATAAAAACTTATAATCAAAAAGGAACTTGCACGTAGCCATTCATAACTTCTTTGTAATAGGCAAAAACTGGATATGTGGGCATGAAGGTAGCACAGCAATAAAATACAATGCTTTGCAAGACTGACCCACATACGTTCATGTCCGGAAACCTCTTTCCACAGGGGCATACTGCAGCATCCTGACCCCATTGGTAGTTCTGTCTTCCTGTCTCTGTCCTTATCTCTGTCTCTCACTAGCTCCCAACTTGTGAAAGGCGTAAATAGACAAACAAAGAAAAAAGTTAAAAAAAAATCTTAAAGAGCAAATTTATTAAGAGATTTTTAAAAGAAGTTTTTGCTTTAGGGCACATGTGCTTGCAGGAGAGAGACAGAGAAGGTAAGAGGGAAAGTGAAAAATAAGCATGGTCACGCTACAATCCCTTTTCTGCCATTGTTCTTTTGGGATCTTGGGCACATACACACTTTCCCATTTTGATTTTCAAAGCAGTGGGTCCAGGACTCAAACCAGGGTTGGCCATGTAGGAGTACAGTGACATAACTGCTACGCCAACTCCTGGCCCTTAATAATAGATTTTTTTTTTTAAAGAAAAAGAAAAATGGGAAGAAAAACACTTTCTTAAAACAGTAAAAATAAAAGTCAGTCAACTAATGAATGATCTAAACAAAATGTAGTACATTTCATATCTATCCAGTAATACAAAGTAACAAATTATTGTTAAAACAACAATCCGCTCTAGTGTCTCGCCCTCAACCATGGTCAAACCTTGCGTGTTCCACACCGCTGTTGACGGCGAGCCCTTGGGCCGTGTCTCCTTTGAGCTGTTTGCAGACAAACTTCCAAAGACAGCAGAAAACTTCCGTGCTTTGAGTACTGGAGAGAAAGGATTTGGCTATAAGGGTTCCTGCTTTCACAGAATTATTCCAGGGTTTCTGTGCCAGGGTGGCGACTTCACACGCCATAATGGTACTGGTGGCAAGTCCATCTCTGGGGAGATTTTAGAGGATGAGAACTTCATCCTGAAACATAAAAGGTCCTGGCATCTTGTCCATGGCAAATGCTGGACCCAACACAAATGGTTCTCAGTTTTTCATCAGCACTGCCAAGACTGAGTGGTTGGATGGCAAGCATGTGGTCTTTAGCAAGGTGAAAGAGGGCATGAATATCGTGGAAGCCATGGAGCGCTTTGGGTCCAAGAATGGCAAGACCAGCAAGAAAATAACCATTGCTGACTGGGGACAGCGCTAACGAATGTGACTTGTTTTCTCTTACCCTCCAGACCGTGCCTTCTGTAGCTCAGGAGTGAGCACTCCTCCACCCATCTGCTCGCTATGTCCTGTAACCTGTGCTGTCGCTGCAGTGCTTTGGGTTCCATATTTTCCTTATTCCCCTCCAAATCTAGCTGAATTGCAAAGTTAAGTTTATGATTATGAAATAAAAACTGAGTAACAAAATAAATAAATAAATAAATAAATAAATAAAACAATCTCATTCTATCTAAAGAACTACGCTGAGTGAAAAAAAAAAGCTACCATGAAGTGTCATAGACTGAATAATTCAATTTATGTAACTTTCCTGAAATGCGAAAACTATAGAGAACATTAATAGTTGAGAGGGGTCACAGACGGTTTTTGGGAAACCAAAGACTGTAAGTGGATAACATGAGGGTGCTCTGGTGAGAAAACGCTCTCTGTTTTCACCCTATCAATAGTAATGTCCTGGTTGTGACACTGTAACATAGTTTTCCAAGATAATAACTATGAAAGAATGTGAATAAATGGTACATGGCATCTCCCTGTATTCTTTCTTTCTTTCTTTTTTTATTTGCCAAAGGGTATGTGAACACACTAAAGAGAGACAGAGAGAAAGAGAGAGACAGAGAAAGGGAGAGAGAATGCATCCTGCCCCCCTCCCCTGTAAGGAGAGGTCATGCTGTAATTTTTTCTACATTTCTCCATGGGGTAGAGATTTTGGGTAAAGGCATGCACTAGCGCCTGGAATATTTTTCGAGCTACCAGGTCAGCTACTTAAACTGCTTTGGTTATGTGGGATCTGTTTTCCAAAACCTCAAACCCCAGTGCTAGACCGTAGAAACTCTTAAAACTGCTTGAATTTTACACTTCCTTTTTTTGGGGGAACAGTTTTTTTTGTTGTTTTTTTGTTTGGTTTTTTGTTTTTTGTTTTTTGGTTTTTGTTTTTTTTGAGAGGTATAGGGTGCGTGATCCCGCCAGAAAGGCACAGAGACAGACAGACAGAAAGCGAGAAATTATCCCCCGGGGGTGGCCACACCATTATGCCTTCTCCTCCTCCATTCTCCTCTTAGGATCTTGAGCACGCACAGATATGTTCCTGGCACGAGTTTAAGTCACCATGTCTGGGACTCGAACCGCGGTCAACTACATGGGAGTCCAGCAACATAGCCATTATGCCAACTGCTGGTCCCAGAAATTTATACTTTCTAAAAATAAAAAGCATAGTTTAAAACCATGTCGATATTCACCTAGACAGCTTTTTAAAAAATAAAAAATATTTTTCTTTCAAAAAGGCATTATGACGTGTCTATATCTTTATACTGCCACACACTTTCAGAATCCTATCAAGGCCTTATTGCCATTTGCTTCCACTGATCTGTGGATAAATTTCCCAGTTAATGCTATCTGTTTTGTTTGTTTTGTGGATTCCATTTCGTGCCTCACCAACTATGCTACTGGGAAAGCATTTTAAAACATTTCTCTTTAGAAATCAGACTTGTAGAAAATTAAACAAATTTATGTGGTGTTTATCTCTGTATAGAATGGAGCTAAATAAACCATTTTGTAACACGAGCTAGTTAAGCAACATGACATTATTTTTCCCCACAGTCATTGAGCTTATGACTTCCAACTGTTCAATTCTCTATGGCTACAATAATAATTCAACTTCTTATTACAAGCTAAGCTGAGCAGTTTCCCATACATTAATAAAAAGATAATAATAATGATAGCACTTAAGGATGGACAGCCATGTAATTAACTCGTAATTGTTTACACAAAAGAGAGATAAAGATATTACATCATTGGAGAAGCCAAAATAATGGCCATCTATTAATTATCTTAGAGGTTTTATAAATGCTTGTAATGTCTTTTAGAATTAATAGTCATATTTTTAATAATTTCAAGTTCTTCCTGTATTAAAACTGATAATATTACAATATTTTAGAAATGTAAGGATTTTGTGTGTTTGTATGAGCTTGTATGGAACTAAAATATCAGTATAAAACTCTGGTTCAAGGTGATATCTAACAATCTTTAGTTTATCTTTTCCTAATTTCCTACTAAAATATCTTAAAAATTGAGGAATAGTCTGAGAAATCATAACAGCAAATTAAGTAGCAACCAACTGATAAGCTCTGAGCAGATTTTCCATAAATATAAGGCAGATTTATCTGAAATAAATCACAGCAACTGATGCTGGCAAAATATTCATCCCTTAGAAGTCAACATGAAATGTTTCATGTCTTCGTTGTATAAATATAAGATACAAGATGTTAACTCTGGAGAAAACTATAAACGAATAGTACATGGGATCTTACTTTCCTATATTTTACAACTGCGTGTGAATCTTCAATTATGTCTAAATAAAACCTTTAGAGTCTGCACAGTGGTGCTGCCGTAAAACACACTGCTGTGCAAGGTTGACCTGCAAGGGAAGTTTCCAGGTTACAACGGGAGACCTCCCTGAATATTCCAGGCCTCTGCGACAGGCTGAAGCCGAGGGTGCATCACAGCAGCAGCATCCTGTGGCAGGTGCACTTTCTCTTTCTGTTTAAAGGGCTTTCTGCTCTTTGGATGCGAATGTTCTACATTTGTCAATCAGGCCGTAATGGTTGATTGTGTCAGCCAGTTCTCTAGTCTGGATCTTTCTCTGTGTGGTAGTTGTATGAATTGCTGAGTGTGGAGTGTCAATGTCACACACTGTAATTGTGGATTCCATTATTTCCCCTTTCAGCTCTGTCACGTTTTGCTTCAGGTATTTTGCGGTGCTTGTGTTAGATGTGTACATATTTAGTGTTATGTCTTCCTGCTATATTGTTTAATCACACAATTTCTCTCTTCTTCTCTAGTGATTTTCTGAATGCTAAAGTCCATTTTATATCATATTGATGTAGTCACTCTCCCTTTCTAATTGAGGTTTACCTGACATATTTTTCATCCTCTTACATTCAACCTACCTATGCCATTGATTTTTTAAATGAATTTCTTGTAGATAAAATATTGTAAAATCTGGGACCAGCAGGTGGCATGGTGGTTAAGGTGCTGTACACTCCCACATGGTTGACCATGGTTCAAGTCCCAGACCTAGTGGCTTGCTTTCTCATTTTTCCTCTCTCTCTCTAGTCAAATTAAAATAAAGGAATGAATAAATAAAATTAAACAAATTTTTAAAAATATTGCAAAATTATGTTTATTTTAATCCACTTTGTCAATCTATGTATTTCAATTTTATAATTTATTAATTTTAAAATTATTTTAATAACTTTTCATTGGAATTTAATTGTTTTATAACTTTGTGGAGTATAAGACTTTCAAAGCATAGGGAGTATGTAATAAATTAGGGATCATAAATATTCATCATTTTCAATAAAAACACATTAGAATGCGTATCATGAATTTTTGCTCTACTAGTTGTTCTTTCTTTCTATTTGATATATATATATATAGATAGAGAGATATGAAGAATACAGACTAGGCAATCATTAGGAAGATAAACAGGGAAGTAGATAGGCAGATATCAAATACATAGACTGGCAAAGTCTGCTTTTTTCACTCAGTTGCAGCATGCCATTCCATAACCCCTTTGCCCCATCTACCAGAATTCCTGAGGTTGTTAAACTTTTCTCCTGAGCCCCATCCACATTGAAGTAATTACTGCTCTGTCAGTGCTTAACCCTGGCATTGTACTGGTTAACTGGTTATTTTTTGTTTGTTTCCACTGTGTCTTATTCCTCTGTCTCTTCTTATCATCCTGTGAGCTATTTGAATTTTTTTTATTTTTAAATTTCAATTTATTTGCCTTTTTTTGGATATCTTAATTTGTATAATTTTCTTAAAGCTTACTGTAGGTGTTCAATTATTTACACATAGTTTATCACGATCTACTGGTATCAGTGTTTGACTACTTCATGTAAAATGTGGGTCCTTTCATCCCCTCAACTTGCTGTATTTCTTCCCTGTGTATTGACTTCATACCAAACAGTATTGTGATTTTTGTTTAAACTGCCAAATATGATTTATGGTATTCCTGAGAATAAGGAGTCTATAAATATATTAAACTTATAGCTATCTTTAAACATTTTTTGCCAGAGCACAATTGTGCTCACCAAAGAAAGAGAGAGAAAGAGACAAAGTACCCTTTGCAGGGAATAGCCATGCCTCAGTCCCATTTCTGCCTCCTTCTGGAATTTCATGGACACATGCACACACCCTCGGCATATATTTCAAGCCATGGATTCCAAGACTCGAGCTGTGCAGTTGGTCATGAGGGATGCAGTTTATGCGACCACCAGAAAATGGGCTGACTTGTTTTCCCCATTTTTATTCATTCCATTGCTTTCTTTTTCCCTTTTGAAGTTCTAAACTTTCTTGTATTTTTTATATTTAAAAAATAAATGAAAAGTAATACTATAGAATTATTTTCATTTTATATTGAATTTCTTTTTTAAATATATGTACTACCTTGGGCATTTTTTGATTGACAATATTATTTCATCAAAGTTTAGAGAGTTAAAAAGGATGGAAATTTTTGTTATAATCAATTGTTTTGTAAAGGAAAAACTGTTACATTGCTCTTTCTTAAAGAATCTGAACACAATAATACCTCTAAAATGTAAAAGCGTTTTTGTAAACATCAGAAATTTTATGTATCATTTTTCTTTTGTTCCCAATCTTTAATGCATTCCTACATATAGTGTTACTGGAGGGGCTGCTGGGGAACATTGCCATGGCATGCTGGTTCTTGGGCCCAGATTAGAGACCTGTCCCAAGACGCAAATAAACCATAGCCATGAGAAAAGTATCCACATGAAGTGTTCATCAGTACTCAGGGAGCTCCAAGTGGGCAGTTTACCAGGTGGCAACTACACTAGGAGTGGGGTTAGGTGTTACTCTTATCGTGGGATGTTGTTACAAGTCAGAGAGGAGGCCTGTCACAGTAGCTGGTGCCCTTGTTTCCCGGCTCTCCTGTTCTTGTGCACTTTCTGCTTGGCTAGGGGAACTCGAGAGCCTGGCAGGGTAGGGGGAAGTTACACGCATGTCCAGTGTGGACTCGGATGGTAGGTATGGGCGTGTGCACAGGGATGATTTTGCCCACACCAGTTGAGCGCCTCCAGAGGAAGGTTAAATATGTTTAACAGCCGGCAGGGTGTCTGTATGTGTATGAGCTGCTGCAAGGGGGGAGAAAGTTACATTCTCCGGGCTCTCTAATGACAATTTAGGCAGCAAACATCAGATAACCTTTCCCCTATTGGCACCAGGTGGTCTGGTTGCAACCCCATCAATTATGAGTGATGTGTCCAGTACCCTTTGCATTGGAGTCTACCTTCCTGCCCTTGTCTACCTGACTGATTATAACAATGGGACCATTCATTGTTAGGTTCCACAGCCAATTTACAAAGGTGAAACCCAGTAGCATGGCACAAGCTTTATTCAATAGCCAAGGAATGGAGAAGTGGGAGCTAAGCTTGCAAATCAACTGGTCACTTGACTAGGGGAGTTTAAGGTATAGCAAATGGGATAACTAGGGGATAGGAGAAGGTAGCAGAGTAGTAGAGGCTAGGGAGAGTCAAAGCATCTCCTGAAAATCCAAAATCTGCCTCCATTTTTCTCCTTCCTAAGTAATTTCTGGTGATAACCATGCACACTGTCAACAGTTATGGCTGGTGGGTGTGTCGTTAGCAACACAAGGAGGGTGTCATGAGTCAGATTTGGCAGTAGCAGTTCCAGGAGCCATCTTTCTTCTGACTGCTTCAGGCTGTGAAGTTTAGTGAAGGCCTTATCGTAACTACTGGCATTGCATCCTGTTACTCAGGGAAAAACATCGTGCAGGAAGGGGCTGGAGTAGAGTCTGAACATGGGCTACACAGTAGGTGATACGTTCAGTATGATTCCACTCCATTTCTCCCACAGAATTTTACCTTAATATGCTTTATTCTCAGTGTTATTTTATTAACCATGACCTCATGTCTCTACCATTGAGGTATGCATGAAAGTGTATTTTCTAAAACTACATAGAATTTTATTTTATTTTATTTATTTACTTTTTTTTTTTTTTGGAGAGGTGTTTTGCTATAGGGTGCGTGCGCTCACTAGGAAAACAGAGAGAGGCAGAGAGACAAAAAGCAATAAATCAACCCCCCCAGGGAGATGGCCACACTGCAATCCCTTCTCCATTCTCCTCCCGGGATCTTGGGCATGCACGCACAAGCGCCCAGCATGAGTTTAAGCCACTGCATCCAAGATTTGAACCACAGTTGACTCCATGGGAGTCCAGCGACTCCCATAGCCATTACACTAACTACTGGTCCTTATATTTTTAAGTTAAGAAATAGTCAAGTTTAATTTTATAATGAATAGTATTAAAACTTGACCAAAGTACAGAAATATACTATACATTTTGTTACCAGACTCAAATCAAGTTCACTCCAAGAAATAAACACCAACCTAGGCACATGAAGTGATGAAGGAAAATGCAGTGTTATTGCAATGCACAAAGCAAGGAGAAAGAAAAGCATCTACTAAAAAGGCCTAGTCTCTCTAAGTAGATCCACACATGCATTTTTAAGGTCAAAATTAAGGGCAGCGGTCCCAGGCCCATGATTAACTCAGTGATTGGTTTACAGGCATGACCATCTCATGGGCTTCTTGATTGGTGAGACCTTAAGTAGCCAAGTCTCTTTTCTGGAAGGGAGCAATCATCAGGTTTCTGAGCCATTAAGCCTGGGGTCTTTGTGATTACAGCAAGCACAATATTCATTATGCAAAACATCTTAAGTATTGAAGGTAAAACTTTATCTTTCCTTTAAATGCAAGGATTTGTTTCTTTGTTCGTTTATTTTTAACATTTATTTATCTACTTATTTCTTGTGATTTTCAAGCCACTTGTCCGGGACTTGAACCATGGTCAGCCATGTGGGATCCAGGGCATCAACCACTACACCACCTGCTGGCCCAAGTGAGAGATGGGGGAAGAAGAGAATAGTATAGAGAAAGATAGCAAGAGAACAAATAGAGAGGCATGACATTAATAGGACACAGATATAGTTTATTATTTGTTGATGATGTATAGTATATGTATACTATACGTGCATAGTATTCTCAATTGGATTGGTCTGAGAAGTATTTCATGTTGGGCAAAGTCTTTTTAAGAGAAAAATGAGAAATAATGATTGACTGGTTAAAAAATAATTGGAATAATAATAACAGTGATTGGGAAAAACAATGAACAGATATGAATGATTAAAATAAAAGTCTTATGGCCCGTATTCATGGCCAATGTTGCTTGATCAGTATAACCAAAGTCTGGGCCATAATAATGTAAATAAGTCTTCTATTCCAGGCCTTTCCTTGGGCCATTATAATGTAAATAAGTCTTATATTCCAGGCCCTTTAAAAAAATACATTGTACTTTAGGTCAGTCTTTATTAATTTTCAGTTTAGGAAATTCTTATTTTTTCCCCTCAATAGAAGGAAAATTGAGACATGGGGGGGGAATCTCTGCTATACTTTCAATTTTAATAAATTTTGAACATGGAAATGAAACATCACTTAACTCTGTCTACATATCTTAATGAACACATCAAGATCTGTTTCAAATGATGTTTCTGTGCTTCGGAATGAGTATTATTTACTGCTTGAAGAAGTCAGTTTGGCATCATTTTTATAGATTCAGGCACCAACACCACACACACGTTCACATTAACAAATAGATGGGCATGGAAGGAGCTTGGTCTTTGCGATGTCATTCAATTATCTAAATTTCTTCTGAGTCATATGCCTAAAATGACACAGTGGTTTATCATCAATCATTACTTTTAGTGACTTAATGGTTGACAGCTTGATTAGTTCTTTCTTCAAAGTTACTGAGGAGAAAGCAATAAAACCAAAAGATGCAAATTATTTTTCCTCACCAGCATTTGTAATTCTTTTGTAAAATCTGAAAAGTTGATTGACAAAGGTGCACCTCGGCCTTAACCAAAGATTTATTTGCAGAAGGGTTACTTTTACGAAATACAACATAATAATGTTAATGATAATCAGGAAACATATTCCTTCAATATATCTATGAAATATAGTTTAACACTTCTAGAGAGCATCTAAAATGAAAGAATGAGGGCTATGGAACTCAGGCTGGCTAGACCTCCAAAAAATGTGGGGGTTTTTTGGTCAAATTATAAGTGATTAATGCAACGTATTATGTCATATCATTTATATAACTTTTCAAGACACACCATACTGTATTATACACTGTCAAAGTCCAGAATAAGACTCAGGAGACATCATCTCAAGAAAAAAGGAAAGTTTATTGAGAGAAAGTGCCCCGGGTATGAAGCCAGGGGAGCCTCAGCACACCTGCCGAGAAGGAGAGCGTTTCTTTATAGAGTAATCAAGCTATTCTTGGAAACCTTATGGACAAATGATATGCAGGAGAGTCATGCACAGTGGGACAAGCATACATGAAACATTTGGTGGGTCTGGTTTTTATTTTGAGATTTTTGTCTTAGGGTGAGGGAAAGTAAGAAATCACCCTTCTCCCAAAAGGAGAATAGCCATGCTGCAATCTCTTCTTCTCCATTCTTCTCTCAGGATCTTGCGTGTGCGCGTGCACGCGCACGCGCGCACACACACACACACACACACACACACACACACACACATCCCCGCAGTGAATTTCAAGACACTAGGTCAGGGGCTTGAACCGTGGACAACCATGTGGGAGTCCATTGACACTATGCCATTTACTAGGCCCTCAGTGGGAATTTTTGATCCGTCTCTGGGGAGTTAGACCTCCCAGCACTTGCTCTGGGTCTTTATCTGCTACTTCTGGGTCAGCAGACTATGCAGTAGCCGCACCTGGAGGGTGAGCTCCTGCCAAGACCAGTTATGCAGAAGTTGGGCCTATGCCTTGACAGGCCTGGAGGATACGAAATGGTGCTCTGGAGAATTTTACTGTACGAGACCTTACGTATACAGACACACACGCATACAAACATTGATCCATACATGATACAAAATTGTTACACATGAAGTAACACTATAAAATTATAGAAAAGGAGGATAAATGTCAGGATTTTGATTTTCTATGAAGGTGGTTTGGGGTAGCCTTCACGCCATCTTTAAATTCTTGTTTCTTAGAAAAGATGATAAAGCCTGAAGCACAGAGAAACAAGATAAGGAAGGGAGAAAGAAAAAAAAGGACTCATTCATGGAAGAGACGTTGATTTTAAAATGCCTTTAATGGAAAAATTAAAGAATTAAATATGATTTCCCAGGTAAAAATAGATAGAGACTATATTCTGTAAAGGATATGTTAACTATGGATGAAATAATAGAATGCAGGGGATATTACATGCTACCCTGCACATGAAGATTAAGGCTCCTATTCAGATATATCATGACCTGTTCATAATAAAGTAGAAAATTAAAAAATAATTAGAATGGAAAAGAAACATGCTTTTTGTGTCCGTTTGCTTCAGATGTTGCAAAATTCCAGATGACCAAAGAAAAGAACCTTTTCCTTATCAACAAGAATTTTGAATTGTACCACAGATTGAACACATTGTCGTATACAGTCTCTATTCGTTTTGCTAATTCTACATTTGTTATGACAGCATTCATCTGGATTTTAAAGTGTCATGTTGAGAAGTACATACACAAAATATTTAAGCAGTTTTACTTTGGTCAAAACCAGTGCAGGAATTGAACAAAAATATTTTAGTAAGAGGAAATATAACAGAAGAAATGGAACACATAAAACTTTGACCTTTGGAATATCCAGAGAGATACTTGAAAACTCATTTCCTTAAGAGCCTCTGAGAAGATGGGTTTGCCTGACTAATCCTTGTTCCCTACTGTGTCTGTACTATTAACTATTTTTCTCAGAATAAAAACAATCACCAAGGTTATTGGTTATGCTAGACTAGAGAAAATAAGGCCATTAAAAATAACCAACTGTTTCTTTATATTTCTGAAAGTAGAAAGGGGTAAATGTCCAGCTTTAGTTTTTGGGTGAATTAAATGCTTTAAGCCTCATTCCATAAACAGGGAAGATAAACTATTCTCATAAAGTCTGAAATAAAATTTATAAACATAAATGAACAGCTGGTTCACAAATGCGCACAGTCTGGTCAGCCTCTCATTTGACTAAATAAAGAAGAAGCTATGAGCTCAGAATTCATACTAAGTCCACACAGGGCTTTCTGGCTCAGACCATATGACAGTGGGCCATGTGATCAGGAAACAGAGAGACAACAACTAGAGTGTTGACAGTACTGAGGAGCTCGTCTGTTCTCTCCACACTCAGCTAGCTCTTCATCTCACAAAATGGAGAAGATAAAGCATCTGAAAATGTCAAATAACAGCTGAGTCTACCTTAAAGAAGACACAGTAACTCTGATATTAAGCCTCTTTCAGATGCTATTAAGGTACTGAAATTCCTTACCATGCAATAAGAAAAAAGAGGTGGGAATATGACTAATACAGCACCTCACACTTAATTGTTGGGTGTCAATACCACATAATATAAATACGCAGAATGGAAGTACAATTTCACAAATTAATTCTGATGTATTACCCTGAAAACTTCACGATGCCATATTTTTAGTTGTGGAAGCTCTGTTAAATTTCTGGGATTATAAAGAGTTATAATGATGCATCTAAAAGAAAAGTGCACTATAGCTACGACTTGTGTTGGTTTTTGCTATAGGGCGCATGCGCTCGCCAGACAGAGAGACATAGAGACAGAAAGCGAGAAATCACCCCCCAGAGGGGATGGTCACACCACAATCCCTTCTCCTCCATTCTCCTCTCGGGATCTTGGGCACGCATGCACACGCGCCCGGCATGAGTTTTAAGCCACCGGGTACAGGATGCGAACCGCCATCGACTATGTGGGAGTCCAGCGACACAACCATTATGCTAACTGCTGGTTCCCTCTGTCTGTGGTTTTGCTCAATCTGGTTATAATGTGTCTGGGAAAATATCTTCTTGGGTTGATTCTATTTGGGATCCTTTGTATTTCTTGGGTCTGGATCTTTGAATGCCTCTCTGGGTTTGGAAAGTTTTCCTCCAGGATTTCATGGAATAGATTATCAATGCCCTTATTAGTCTCTTCACTTTCTGGAATACTGATTATCTGGATGTTTGGACATTTAACGGTATCTAGCATTTCTCTTATATTATTCTCATTTGGGGGCTATTTTCTGTCTTCATAGTGGATTTTTCTAGTCAGTGATTCTGACTTCTGCATCAGAGATTCAATATTTGGTATGATCTAGTCTGCTTTTAATACTTTCAAGGGATTTTTGACTTCTCGTACTTAAGCCTTCATCTCTAACTGTTCCCTTTGATTCTTTTTTATGGCGTGTATTTCCTCTTTCAGATCATGCAAGAACTTCCTTGGCTCCTGGAACTCATTGGCTCTTTTCTCCTGCCTCTTCTGGAGTTTATCATCTCTCTTCTCTTGCATCTCTTTTAGCTTTGTCACTATGAATATTATAAATTTTTTATCATTTTCACAAATTCCATTGTACTGTCTATAGATGAAGAGGAGTTAGTATTTTGCTTGGGGGAGAGGTATTTTCTTGGTTTCTTATATTTATTGTGCCTTTGTGGTGATTTCTGGTCATCTGATGGGTTATACATTTCTTCCTTATTTCTAGAAGTTCAATCTGAGCGTTCAGAGACCCGCAGGAGAAGGTGATCTTCTATCTCTTTGCGATTTCACTTTTCTCCCTCTGGGCAGCAGATTCCGTGGGAATTAAGGACTATGTTGACCCCACAGTGTACAGATGTTTGGCTACGGTTCACTTAGACCTGTACAGATATTCAGTGTGTGGAGGCTGAGCCGTAAAGTGATGAAGGTGAAAGAAAAAAGACAAGAAAACAGAGAAAGAGAAATAGAGAGATAAAGAGAAAAAAACAAAGTATTTATTTAAAAAAAAGAAAAAATGAATACCACGCAGCCTGTGAGTGGTATGTGCAAAAGCACTTGTTCTCAGCTCCAATGGAGGAGTCAGCCTTCTGAAAGCCTGATCTTTTGCCTCTCCTAAATGGGAGGGAGGAAAGGCGATTATTAGCAAGATAAAGGAGACTCTGAGAGCCAAGAAAATACTTTACCTTAAAAAAATTTAAAATGAAGAAAAATTTTTAAAAATGAAAAGACAGAGAAAGGCAGAGACAAAGAGAAGATACAGGGGGTTCTACCACTTGAGGATGGGGTCTGGAGGGTGAAGTCTCAGCAGAAAAATCTTCATTCCTCTTAGTCCCTGAAAGAACTAGTTCTCAGCTCCAATGGAGGAGTCAGTCTTCCCACTAAGGCTGTTTTAACATTCATTCTGCCTATAGCAAATGTACCACAATTGACAGTTACAGGACACTTCAGTTGTGAGTTGTAAGCTACCCATTCTACGCAGAAGCATGTAAAATATTTAACAAAATACACCAAAGTTTGGCCACAAAACAAGTCTCAATAAACCTAAAATCATTCAAGTCCTATAAGATGTTGTCTGACCCCAATAAAATTAAGTATGTAAAAAATATCCTGGAAAATTCTCAAGTATTGATAAATGATTACCGGATTTCTAAATAAGTTGCAAGTCCAAGAAGAAATAAAAAAAAAAAATTAGAAAGAATTTTGAACTAAATCCAAATGACAAAAACAACTGGTCAAAATTTCTGGGTTACATCTCAAGCCATGCTCAGAAGGAAGTGGATAGCAGTAAATGCCTGTAATTAGGTAAAACAACAAAGTTGCAGACCTCAGAATCCACATTAAGCAATTAGACAAAGAATGAAATTCAAGCAGGCAAAAAGACAATAATGTGTATTAGAGTGAAAATTTGTGAAATTGAGACCAACTTGAAGTACAAACCAAGAAAACAATAAAAAAACAATCAACAGAACTAAAAGTTGGGTCACTGAAAAAAATCAACAAAATTATATCTATACTTACCAAGAAAAACAGAACACACAGAAATGATCAGGAATGAAAGAGAGTTACCAATAGTCGTCTTAATAGAAGGCAAGAGAATTCAAAAGAGCGCTAAGAACAGCATTATGCCAACAAAGAAGTGAAGATAGGTAAAATAAATAAATTCCTAAGAAAAATAAAAATTCCTTTATATAAACTGCCTCCAGAATCAACCAAATCTCTGAATACAGTTATGACACATTGAAAGGAATTAAACTATAACTTTAAAATCTTCCAACAACAACAAAAAGATGAAACCCAGTTGAATGACTGATAAATTCTAATAATCATTCCAATAAGATAATATAATTCTTCACAGACTCTTCTAGAAAAGCAAATGATGAACACTTTCTGACTTATTCTATGAAGACAATATTACCCTGATAGCCAAACCAGGCAAAAATTTCATATGTAAGCAAAACTACAGACCAAATCTATTATTAATACAGGCATCATTTTTTCAGAAAATATTTTCAAAACAAATATAGCAACTTACTTAAAAAATAGCATTTGCATGTTAATTTCCTGACTTTGATTATTGCACTATGATTATGTAAGTTTGATAACACTAGGCGACAGTGGGTGAAGAATATGAGTAAACTGTCTGTACATACCTAAAACATTTTTATCAAAAGCCAGTATTATACCTTAGATACGTGATGCCAGAGCCTGGGAGTGGATTACAGCATTAGGACTCCATTGTGGGGATGACTATCTGTCATCTGTCCGACTCTCTCTCTCTCTTTTTCATGGAATAAATAAGTTAAAAAAATATTACGACTGGCCCAATTGGCCTATGGGTTAAGGAAGGCAAATTCCATTTGGTCAACTTTATAGATTGAATCCTAGCCTCAGCCACTTGAAACACACACAAGGCATGTGTGCTTACATGTCTAAAATGTCAATAGGGTGAAGAAATAGAGAAGGGATTGTGGCGTGACCACACACCATTGGGGTTGCTTTCTCCTCTCTGTGTCTCTGGTTTTCTCTGGTGAGTGTGTACTCCTCCGGTAAATTTCATAAAAATAAATAAATAACAAGACGACAAAATCTTTACAAAATATTTTCAAATGAAAAAGGGTCATTATTAATAAACCTAGGCTCTCTCAACTTTGAAATTCCCCCTTAAAAGAAAGGAAAAAAAATCATTTGAGTTGCAGGCCAGATGGTAGCTGCGTGTAGGCATCTGTTACATCGCAGACATTTCGGTGTTTGTAGCCATTACGGACACTGATGATCTGTTTTTAACATGCCTATGATGGCTAAGTAAATGGAAACATTTAAAAGAGAAAGCTTTGGGATGGCAGGAGGAGAGCCTCAGATTCCCTTCACACTCTTCGCTAGCAGCACTGCACTTTGAGAAGATGATAGCGGACTTTTTGCATTCAAATTAATTGAATTGTCCAAATATATCTCAGATCATGTATGCTGTGAAGATCAGATTTTTCCTTAAAACAAAAAAACTAATGCAGAAGAATGAATATACTAAGCAATGATTTTTAGAAAATTTTTAGACTGTGTAAGACCATTTTCCTTTTGTCGCTAGTAGTAAAGTATACAATTTCGCATATTAGATAAATATAAACACATTTTTCTTGTATAATAACTTTTCCTTCTGAAAATACTCATATGTAGGAGTCAGAAGGTGGCATGGTAGTTAAAGGTGCTGGAGTCCCACATGGCCAACATTGGCTCAAGTTCCAAATCTGGAGCTTTAAAATCATGCCAGGTGTGTGTGCGCGTGTGCCCAAAATCCCAGGAAAAGAATGGAGAAGTAATTGCACCGTAGCCATCCCCCTGAGGACTAATTTCTTACTTTCTCTCTCACTGTCTCTTACTATCTCTTTCTGTCTCTCCAGGGAGCACACATGCCCTGTGACAAAAACCTTGAAAAAATAAAAATGATAAAATAAAATAAAAATACTGATATGTTAAAATTTCTTTAGTCCTAGCCTCTAAACTGTTAAATTGTAACTGAATCATAAGAGATTCAAAGTGACTTATGTAGGGTCCAAAGATCGATTTATCTAGTAGTGACACAGAGAAGACAACGACAATGCAATTGCATAAGAGGCATTTATTTTTCCAGTTAGCTGGGGTCCGAGTTTATGCCCAACACAGCAGATTGCAACAAGGACCCCGAACCTAGGATAGAGGGGTCTTTTATAGCCCAGGAGGCAATATAGAGTATACTATCAGTAACTTTTCATAGTATGTAGCATACAAGGGAGGGGGTATGTGTAGTTAGGGACCAACTGTTATGGCCCGCTTGAATTTAGGTAAGAACTCTCAGTTAAGGTTAGGTAAACCTTGTTCTGGCGCCTCCGAGAGTTTGTCCATCCTGGCACCGCCCTACCCATCCATCCTCTGTTAATTCACGTATTCCTGTGCTCTGTTAATTCGCAAACTCCTCTGTCCTGTTCCTTTGCGAATTCCTGTGCCCCATCCTTGAAATCCTGTCCTGGCAGTGAAAACACTAACTCAGCCTATGCTAACTAGGCCTAAAATACTTGGCCTGCAGCCCTAGCAAGGGTGGTTATGCTAAATCAGCCTAAACTAACTCAGCCTCACATATGCTAATTACACTAAATGGGCCTATACTAACTCAGCCTAACATATGCTAATTCTGCCTAACAATTTAGTCTTGGGTTCCATCTTAATGGGTTAAGAAAATCAATCTTTAACTTCTTTTACTTCACAATGAATCTTCCAGAGCATAATATTTTACTTCCCTCACAACAGATGAAACTTAATACTTAACTACTGAATGATAACAATAACCTTTCAGAATCTTTGCAAATCACTGTTCAGGGAGACCGGGAGAGAAAAGATGGCTTTAGCCTTCTCCCCAATGACTGGAGTAGATGTCATCAGTTTAAGCATCACAAAGTTCAAACTAGATTATCTGTTGCTGCTTCTAAACCAGAATCTAAGAGTTGCCTTTACAACTTCCCTTGTTTCTGCTGCCTTGTTATTCATTGCTTATCATTAAGCCCCTTTCAGAGAACCAAAACCAGTCATTTCTTCTCTTGGGGTGTGTGTGTGTGTGTGTGTTTCTTTAAGAATTATTTGTTTACTTAATTTTATTTGTTATTATTATTTTTTAATTTGAACAGAGAGAGAAAGAGAAAGTGAGAAAGCAAGCCATGTGGGAGTCCAGCACCCCAACCACCATGCCACCACCAGCCCCATGCCCTTTGTGTTTAAATGTACCCCACACCAAATCCCTTCCCTGTATAAGTTTTGTATCTCCTCTGGTATTGCAGGGACATTATAGACACTAGTATGCTCTCTCCTAGGTGTTGACCTCAGTGAATAAATTCTTATCCTTAATCACCAACTTTTCTCTCTGTCAAGTGACAAGTGGCTCAGACCTGATTTCTGGTCATCAGAGCAAGCAGCCCTGCCTATTCCAGCAGCAAAATTGGTAATGTTGTCAAGAGTTAGCCCTTCTTAAAGATGAGAAAATTGGGAATTAGAAGAGAGAAACCGACTTGTCTGTAGGGTCACTGAAAGTGAGGTCAAGACAGATCAGTCTCAGGCAGTGGGTTTAGTATCATGTGAAAAAGGTGCATTTTTACCTGCATCTTTTAATGCATTTATTTATGGTCCACACACTTCCAGGAACTGCCTTTATACAGAACTTATATTCAACAATGTCTATTTTTTTTATCAGATTCCCAAAGCCACTTATTCATAATTGATCGGGAACTAGTAGAAGTAAATGTTTTCTTGGACAAGAAGTTTTATTTGTTCAGCTGCAACAAAGCCCCACTGAGCTTTGCTGAATCCCTTTTGCAAGACAAGAGCACTCTTTCTGCACATTTTACTTAAAAATACAGCGTGAAAGGTAAGGAAGAATGTTATGTAGCCGAACTCTCCACTTGCTTAATCCACTATAATTGTGGGTAATCATTCACTAAAGCAGTAGCAATGCCAAAACAAATCAATTAGTCTAGATTCTAAATCCACAAGATTAAGATGCACACAGTTACCAAAGGATAAATTGGCGTATTTTGTTAAATGAATTATGTGTGTGAATAAAATGAATTTGAGCAGAGAAGGATATTCAGAAAATTAGAAAATTCGGGATTTAAAATTTAATTATGAAGAAAGTACATCTATTACCTTAGGTCTAAAGCTCATTAAAAAAAAAAAAAACGAAACAGAAAAGCATTCACAATAAAGAGGCATTCACACACATGTTTTACTATGAAGAATAAAAACACTATACTAGTGGATATATGTGTTCACTCACTGGCTTTCTTCCTGTCTCTGTGCTTTACTTATTACTGCTGCTAGGAAAATATATAAATTAAAGAAAAATACAGTAACGATAGTACTATAACCACTTGTACACAGTTCCAGGTCTGGACTCAGTGCTGTCTGGCAAGCTTACAGGGTTTTCCTAGTCAATGGTTCTCCCACTATCTAGAATGACTATTTTATAATTTAACACAACGGCCCTCTCTCATCTCTTTGAAAAATAGCTCTACCTCTACTTCAAAGAAAGCTAGAAATTGTAAGTCAAAATCTTTCTCATCCTTTGGCTACCATGCATACAGAACTTAAATAACTCTTGTCCTTCTTCAGAATAGGTGAATACCTTCTAAGAAAAGACTCTCCTGTTATCATCCAGGGTATCCTTCTGTATGTGAATTCCTCTCTTTCTTTCATTTTCTTCTATGTTTCCAAGGGCACTGTGTGTTCACCAGAGGGAGAGGGAGGAGAGGAAGAGTGACAGAGAGAGGGGGAAATGCAGAGGGAGGGAGGGAGAGGGAGAAGACACCTTCCAATGGGGTGCAGTCATGCTGTAATCCCTTCTCCTCTGTTTCTTCATCCTGTCCGAATTTGAGGTTTGCAAGCACATATTCCCCATGAGTTCTTCAAGCTGCCTGGGCTGGGATTCAAACCACATGGTGGGCCTTGTGGGATCCAACTCCCTTAACCACTAAGTCCCAGTCTGGCCCAAGCTTCCTTCCTATAACTTGCTTTTTCATAATACTGCTCCAGGGGATGGATAATCTACCTCCACTGATGCTTGCAACTTTTCTCAGCTTTTAAACAGTGCTCATTTTCTTCAGCTTTTAAACAGTGCTCCGTAATCCCTAGTCTTTAAATCACAGCAATTGCAAAAATAACAAACCAACCCCTTACTTCCTGTTCCCCTTAAGGATGCAAACATACATCTTCTCTCCCCAAGGCCTGAAGTGTTTTCTGACCCTAAGAGCTTCATATTCTTCCTCTTTTTCTCCATTTTAAATAAGAAAAATATCATTTATCACTTTTAATTACGAGTTCACATCACACATTTTTATTTATGTAGAAACGTCTAACATGCTCCTCGGATGAGTTTTAGGTTGTTGGGTCAGGACTCAAATTGCAGTTAAGCATGTGGGATGAGCTTTGCTGAATCCCAACCATGTAACCAATACACCCTTTTCTGGGCCCAGAACTTTATATATTTTTTTAATTAAATAAATATCTGTCATTTAAGATTCTAGTGCACCCTTCCCTGATCTGCTACTTACTCAGCTCTTCTATAGTTAGCCACTATTTCTGAGTTAAGCCTAACTTTTTTTTTTTGGATATAATTATGTATTATACGTTGGATTTTAAAATTTTTTCTTTTCCTTTTTTTTTTTAAAGTTTTCACCATAAGACACATGTGCTCATTGGAGAGAGATAGAGACCAAGAGAGACTATGAGAGGGAAAGTGAGAAACTACCCCATGGGGCAGATGGCCACACTGCAATCCTTACTTTATTCTCCTCCTGAGATTTTAGGCATGCATGCACAGGTGCCTGGTATGATTTTCAAGCCACCTGGTCCAGGACTCAAATCCCAGTCGGCCACAAGGAGTCCAGCGCCTTAACTTCTACACCATCTGTTGGCTCCATAAGTTACAGTTTTCAAGCTTTTGAGGCTTATCCTCACCAATATGTTACATCATTCATTTAAGGTGCTCTGTATTATTCTACTAAATGAGGCAATCACATTTTGATTATTCCTTTAGATGAAAGTAAGTTTGTTTCTATTTTTCCTCATTGCATTCCAGCTATAATGAAAGTCTACTTGCTTACTCTCTTAAAGCACATGTGTGACTGGGCCCCCATAAATACCAAGGTTTGAACTACTTGCTTGTTTGATGTGCTCATTCTTGCCATAAGTACATGTTGTCAAATTGATCTCTAAATTGATTGTATCAATTTACATTGCCATGGGCACCGTGAAGATTCGCTTTTCTCCTTCAGATAACCAACATCTATTACGGTCAGACTTGTGAAGTGGTTGCCTGCCTGATGTGTGTAAAACGTGTTCGCATTCAGCTTGATTCTTATTATGATTGACATGTTTTCGTATATTGGGGCTTTGGGTTTCCTGTTCTATGAACTACTGCTTGTTTTTTTGTGTTTGTTTTTTGTTTTTTGGGATTTTTTTTTCGCTCTTTGTCACTTGTTAGATTGCATGCCTTTATCTACATCTAGGATTGATTTTTTTATTCTTCAAACTAATTTTTTGATGAACAACCTCCAAGAAACACCCCAAACGATGTTTGATGAATTATCTGGGCACAGTGGTTTCACCAAATTAAAATATAACTAGCCATCACAGTTAGTTGGTATTTCTCTAACATAACTTGAGCTTTTTAGATTTATTTTAAATGAAAGAGAGAGATTTATCCTTGACAGTATCTCCTTACACTGCAATCCTGCCCACCAGCCTCATAGCCGGTCAGTCACAGGCACTCATGGGCATGCCAGCACGTGCAGGTTACCCAAGACCTGAAACTGGACCTCTCATGTAACTCCAGTATTGTGCTCTGGCACCTGCCACCTACAACTGTGCAGCTGAACCATGGCATACCTCCTCCCTTCTTAATTTATAAGTTCAATATTATTAATTATATCTCTTGCTTTGTATATCTGCATTTCTTTAAAAGTTTATTTTCTTCCTCTATGAGTGAGAGAGAGAGAGACAGGCACTTCCAACAGAGTCTCCATGCTGACATCCAACCAGCCCCAGCCTGGCCCAGGCTGTGGAGAGTCATGCACTGTGCATGCTCCGAAGGATCAGGGCATGGAGTTCACCCAGGTGGGGCAGCCTCACAGAGAGATGCATACCATGCGACACTGTCTAGCCTGGTGGATTTAAAATATTTCAGTCAAGTGGCATTTTTGATTGATGACATTGTCATATTTATATATATCGATGTCTTTATGATTAATTACTACATAACACCTGTGTCTTTAATTCCTTTTATAATTCTTGGCTTTTTTCTGTTTAACGTTGGGTTAATGAAGTTTTTATATTTTCCTTTTATTTTTATCTCTTGATTTGGAAACTATAAAGAATATTTCAATTATTTTCTGTTACTCTAAATATTTTATCATATTTATTTAATTAACTTTTTTTTTGAGATTCTTAATAGAGAGCACATGTGATTTCTAGAGAGAGACAGAGAGAGGAGGAAAATGAGAAATTATGCCCTGGGGGGAAGGCCAAGCTGCAATCTCTTTTCCTCCATTCTCCTCTTGGGATTTTGGACACCCATGCACACGTGTCCTAGTGTCTTTCCAACTGCCCGTTCTGGGACTCGAGCTGCACAGTGGGCCATGTGCAAGCCAGCACCTAACCACCGTGCTGTCTGCTGGACCCTATTTAATGTTTTAATGATTCTAACAATAGCTAACATTTTTTAGCAACATTTTCCTTCTCCTGAATAAAACAAAAAAAAGCAAAATGTAGCTTCTTGCAGGCATCCTCTCTAAATTATGTTTTAGTTATTGCTGTCTAGAGGGGTAGTTTTGCCTGTAAACACAAAACTAAAGTCCAGTTTTTATAGTCATTATTTAAATTAATTTACATAAATGTTATATTTACTTGCACTGGTCTTTAATATTTCAAGACTCATCCTCAGAAATACATTTTTCTCTTTTGAAGTAGAGTCTGCTAGAACATGTCCTAAGTTCTGTAAAAATTGCACGGTCTTGCCATTACATGGCACCAGTAATTGCTACTGTATCATTTCGCAATTGATTAATATGCTTAGCTTTTTCCAATCCGTATATAGTTCATTGTGATAATTAGCTTTTAAAAACTAAATCATTATACTGTACTAATTATTTTAAAAATAATATCCACTATGCAAGAAGAAGAAAGATTTGACAGATGGAAAAAATGTAAAGTTCATAGTTGAATTAAAATAAGTTTAAAAAAAAGTGTTCTATTCTTGACATACTAGGTTAAAGTGCCATTTAGAATCTAAGTGGCGATGTCAAATTGGCAATTGGCTGATGAGCCTGGAGTTGAGAGGAGAGGTTGTAGCTAGAGATAAAATTCGGCAATTATCACCACATGGACAGCATTTTCAGTCACAGGGTTGGATGAGCTTTCCTAAGAATTGAGTGAAGACATAGAAGAGAAGAAGGTTAAAAGACTGTGCTCTGGGGGACAAGCAGTTGGCGTAATGGCTATGTCACTGGACTCCCATGTAGTCGACTGCGGTTCGAGTCCCAGACCTGGTGGCTTAAACTCACACTGGGCATGTGTGTGTGCATGCATGCCCAAGATCCTGAGAGGAGAATAGAGGAGAAGGGATCGCGGAGTGACCATCCCCCCTGGAGTGTGATTTCTCGCTTTCAGTCTTTCTGTCTCTCTGTCTCTCTCTGTCTCTCTGTCTTTCTGGTAAGAGCATGTGCCTATAGCAAAAATAACCTCTAGAAAAAAAAAATGATAGCTCTAGTGTATTTAGCAAATACAGAGACATAGGCCAGGAAGGAAATTTGTTAAAGGAGGCTTAGAAGAGCAGTCTGTGAAATAAGAAGAAAACCTTGGAGTCGGTACAGTTTACAGAGGCAAAGTGAAACATAATAATAGTAATAATAAATACCAAACGTAGTTACAGTTCTTGGTGGCAGTGAGGGTGTGGCCTCTTCACCTTCTGTTTGAGTCACTTGTGTGTATGCAGGGATGAAATTACTTTGTCTTATGACACATGGAGCAGAGGCCACTATCACATAAAAATGTCTAAAACATTGAGAACTCTAGCAATTTGGAAACATAAGCAGAAAACACTTCAAAGAGCATTGTCCCAACCTGCAGGACAGTCTAACAGTAACCTGGGAGAGGGAATGAGAAAAGGGACAAACTCACACAGACACACAGAGTTGAGACAAGACGAGGTGCTGATCAGTTTATTGAGGAAGAATGGTGAGTTTATATACAGGCTGGTGGGCATTGACTGGTTGCCCAAAATGCAAAAAGAGTATCTCAACATAGACCAATCATTGGTGTCCTGGAAGCTGCCCTAAATGTAAATGAGGGATTCTAGTTCAACCAATTAGAGAGTGTCCCACAACTGCAAACAGACGTCCAGCCAACGAGAGGCATGTTATCTCTTCTGTTGCCTAGAAACCTATCTGCCCCTCTGGAAGAACATTTGGTCACATGGTTTCTGGGAAATGGTTTGCTCAGTGAGGAAATAAAATGAAACCCCAGGGTTTCTAAGATGGCGGTAAAAGTGAATCCCAAAGGTTTCTAAAATGGCGGATAGTTCTTAAGATGGCTTCCGTATGCAGTACTCTACACAAGCATAAGCAGAGTCAAAAATGGAATGAACTTTGTGTTCTTTGAAAAATTTATATCTTACTTATTTTATTTTATTTATCTTATTTTTAAAGAGAGACAATCAGATTAGCCAGTGAGTTTTCTTAGGTCTTCCTCTAAATACAGTATGGATTTGAAGAAAAATATTCAATTTTAAATAAATGGGGAGAAAGTAGCCCATGTTATATAAAATTCAATGTGTTCAGCATGATGCAAAAATAATAATATACATTTCTTCTATTTCTTAGTTCCCAAAGGGCATGTATACTCGCCAGAAACAGAGAAGTGGAGAAAGAGAGAACTCCCAGTAAGGTGTGTCATATTCAGTGCCTTCCCCTCCAATTCTACATATAGGGATATTGGACCATGTTTTTCAAGGTGCTGGTTCCAGGAATTGAACTGTGGTTGGCCATGTGAGATCCAGCTCCTTTAATCCCTAGGCTGTGGGACTGGCTCTCCTATTCCCTTTTTTATAGATACATTTTTTTCTAAATCTCTTTTAAAATCCTGAACATGTTCATTTAAAAGTTGTCTCATGGGACAAGCAGTTAGCATAATGGCTATGTCACTGAACTCCCACGTAGTCCACCACAGTTCGAGTCCTGGAGGCTTAAACTCACGCTGGGTGCATGTGTGTGCATGCCCAAGATCCCAAGAGGAGAATGGAGGAGAACAGATCACAGAGGGTGGCCTTCCCCCTTGGGGGAGGGGTGATTTCTTGCTTTCTGTCTCTCTTTCTCTTTCTGGTGAGCGCACATACCCTATAGAAAAAAAAAAAAAACAACAAACCTCTCCAACAACAACAACAAATAAAAGTTGTCTCAGTTTTTCCTAATATTTTTATTTGATTTGGAGTTAAGTGATCTTGCTACTGTGGTTATTTCTGCTTTTGAAATGTTTTATGGTTAATATTCTCTATATGTTTTCAAAATTTGTTTGAAGATCCAAATCAAATGTATTTGTTTGTTTATTTATTTACCTTATGATGGATGCACTCATGCAAGGAGGGGGAAAGACAGATACAGTTAGAGGGAAAGTAAGAAATCACCCTCTAGGGGGCAGGAGAAATGGCCATGCTGCAATCTCTTCTCCTCCATTCTCCTTCTGAGATCTTGGGCACACATGGACACTTGCCTGGCATGAGTTTCAAGACACCAAGTCCTGGACTCGAACCATGGTTAGCCATGTGGTAGTCCACTGATGTAACCACTAAGCCATCTGTAGGTCCTTGTTTCATTTATTTATTTATTTATTTATTTATTTGGACAGGTTTTTGCTATAGGGCACATGCACTCGCCAGACAAACAGAGACAGAGAGACAGAAAGCGAGAAATTACCCCCCAGGGGGGGTGGCCGTACTACAATCCCTTTTCCTCCATTCTCCTCTCAGGATCTTGGGCACACATACACACGTGCCCGGCATGAGTTTTAAAACACCAGGTCCGGGACACAAACCACAGTCGACTACGTGGGAGTCCAGTGACATAGCCATTATGCTAACTGCTGGTCCCTGTTTCATTTAATTTTTAAACTCCTTTTCTGTGGTTCCCTTCTACTTTGGTTGTGTTACAGATGGCACCACTTAATCTTAGGAACTAATTTTTACATAGGTATCTTGAAACTTTTGCTCAATGGTTATATTGAGCAAAATGTAGATCCAATATGAAGCATGTGGTTCATAGTTCATTTGTGAGAGATTATCAGTGTCCTGCAGCCTTCCTAAGGGCAGATGCATCAAATTTATAGATTATTTTTCAATTTATAGATTTTTTTTTTTATGCAACTGAGACAGCTCTATAGCAGCCTCTAAATTTGAAGATGGAGTATGGCTCTTGTTCCTGCCTCATGAAAGAAACTTGATTTCCCTTTAAGCAAAGGAAGGAACTCCAGAACCTTCTTGACCTCCTTCCAGTTTGGAGAACACTTATGCTTGAGATAGTCTTAGCTTGGCTTTCTTGAGAGCATCTGTGTTGATTTCTTCCCCATCTTTGGATGTTCACTTTTTATTTATTTTGCTGATGCTTCCTTTTCCAATTATAACTCCCATTCTTTAAAAAAAATAAATTTTTAATTGATAAATATTAATTGTCTATATTTATGGAATGCAGTGAGAAGCCATATATATGTATTGTGGAATGATTCTATAAAGCTAATTAACATTTTTATCACCTTACTTATCACACTTTCTTTTGGTCAGAACATTTAAAGTCTATTACTTTTGTAATTTTGAAATATAAGTATTAATTATAATCATTATGCTGTAAAATAGGTCACTAAACCTTATTTTTTCTGTCAAACCCAAACTTTTAGTCTTTGACCAACATTTCCCTTTTGTTTGTCAACTTCCCCAGTCCCCATAACTACCCTCTACTCTGTACTTCTATGTGTCTGACTTTTTATGATTTCACATTCTCAGATAAGGGAGATGATATGGTATTTATGTATTTTTTAACTTTACTTAGTTTATTTAGTATAAGTGTTCTTAAATAAGACCTAATGCTAATAACTATCTGACTTACATCGTCAGTCAATACTTCTTCTATAAGCTTCAAACAGCTAAATATAGCCTATTTATGCATACCATACACTAGGCCAGTCTAGAGACAAGAGCCCAGAGAGGATGCTGGAATGTTTTGTTTTGCCTAATTGGCAGAGAGAACATACACTCAATGAGAGAGAGAGAGAGAGAGAGAGAGAGAGAGAGAGAGAGAGAAACCAATCCCCATGAAGTGTGATTATGCCACAGATTTCTTCTCTATTCTACATTTGGCCAAGATTTTGGATATATACTCACATAGTCTGGCTCTTTTTTTCTTTTTTTTTTAAGCTGTTGGGGCCAGGATTTCAATTGTAGTTGGCCATATGGAATCCATCTTCCAGTGCCCACCCCTTAACTACCGAAATACAGGGCCATCTGGAGCTGTGTTTTTTGTTGTTATATACATTATCCTTGTCCCAAATATTCATTCCAGTATTTCTCTACTAAAAAGAATTAACTTTTTTTTAATGTGTCATTTTGTGCTATGATAGCATATGTTTTCATTTTATCCACTGCATTCTAAATTGTTGACAAACATTATAGAGTGGTTCCTGGCTTTGAAAAAAAGCAAGACAAAATTAAGGTAAAGTATCTTCCTAGAAATCTCACAGAAGTCTGAGAGTGATGCAGGATATTGGGATGAGTGAGCCCAATACCCAGTACAGGAACAGCAGTGACCCTGATTCTTTGTCTCATGAAGTGTTAAAATGCAGATGAACAAAGAGGATAGCAAAGTGAAGTTTATTGAAAGATAAGAATTGTTCCTAGGCAGCAGAGAGGGGTGCCAGAAAATGGGCTTCTGATTTGGGGCTTTCCTAGCTAGGAGGAAATTGTGCATGAACTCCTTTCATGGTGGGAGTCTCACGTTAGGTGGGTTGGGCTATTCTCCTAATTTGGGAATGGATGTAAAAGTCATTAGTCCTTTCGGTTTCTTTTTCTTTCTCTCTCTCTCTCCTCTCTCTCTCTCTCTCTCTCCCTCCCTCTCTCCCTCCCTCCCTCCCTCCCTCCTTCCTTCCTTCTCACTCTCTCTCTCTTGCTTTCTTTTTCTCTCTTTGTCTTTATTTTTCCTCTCTCTTTTTCTTCACATACACCTCCAACTACATGTGACAGAGCTAGGAACTTACTCATCCCAGGTCCATTTTGCACTAGCGGCTATGTCAGTTAGGACTTCTCTCTTGAATGAATGATTTATAAGTGATATCACCAAATTAAAGAAGGAGCTATCAAACTTTTTAGTTCAGTCTTATCTTCAATTTAAAGATTTGCTATTGGGGATAAGATTTTCATCTTTTATTCAACACAAGTTTTTCATTTGTAATATGAAGATTTTCATATTTTCACTGGTAGCATAATGAGTCTGTAATAGTGTCAGAACATGAAGCATTGATCTAAAAGTGTCTGATATTTTGCTGTCTGTATGAAATCATTCTCCAACCTGAAATTAAGAGGCTTGAAAGTGTGATAACTATCATCCGAATTTTAGATTAGAATGTGGGAGTACTGGAATCCAGTCAAAGTATTTTCACTTCAACCTGTAAGTAAAGAAATCCTCTTATCTCTTCAATATAATGCATGACATGCCACATTTTTCCCCCCAAAAAGTGTTTGCTTAACGTTATTTTTTTCTACCATAGATCTTAACTATTTTGGTAAAGTATTAAAGACATTGTTTAAATGTATATGTGTATTTTATGTATTTACTAAGAATCTAGGTTCTTTTTATTTTACTTATTTTCTTGTCTTCATCTCTAAATTTTTCTGAAATAAATGTCACATTATACCTAATTTAACTATCTCTTTCTATGTTATATCATCAATTCCTCAACTTCCACTCTTTGTGACTCTATTTTAAATCATAATTCCATCCCCACCAATGTACGAAGACCATTCTTATCAAGGACAATAACCGTGTCTTGTTGCCAATTTCAATGACCATTTTCAGTGCTTACATTACTTGATCTTCAAACTCATTTGATAGAATTGACTGCTTCTTTTATCTTAATGTACTTTGCTTACGGGGCTTCCAAGACCCTTCTTTGTTACCCTTCACCACACTGGAAAATCATTCTCTGTCTTCACTGCTAAATCCTTCCCCCTCTTTCTTAGTGCTAAATATTGAAGCACTTTATGTCTCATTCATTGTTCGCCTTACCTTCCTTACCATCATTCTCCAGGTGAACTTGTACTATACTGTGACTTCTAATTTCATTCATTTGCTAGTGAGTCTCAAACTTATACCCAAACAATGATCTTTAAGTTAACTCCTGACTTTAGCATGAAAACATGTCTCATCTCTACAGGAGTGTTTGATAGACTGGTTCAACTTAGTCTCTTTAAAGAAATATTGTTGAGATCCCCCCTTCTAAACAAATAACCATAAAATTTGCTTTCTCTTTCAAATCATTTTACACTATAAAGAATATTGCACTTCATTTATTCAGTGGCTCAAAAACATCCAGAAGATACTCCTATTTTGTATTTTTCTCTCACATCCCATATTCAATTTATCATGATCTGAGAATTCCTTTTGTGACCAGTGACTTGGGGTTTACCACTGTACTCAAAGTCAGCACTAGTTGGTCAAAACGGTTAAATTTTTTTTAAATAGTCAGAAGTATCACTCTGAACTTTACAGCAGTTCTCTAAATTGTCCCTTTACTCCTGTTTTTGCCCCATCACAATAGTTCCTTTAACTAAATTAATTGGGGCATGACAGTAGTCAAGTAATTAAAATGCAACGCTCTGTGAGGCTGACCCACATGCAGAGACTCCATGCTCATGTCTAGGGAGCTCCCTGAGAGTTCCAGGAATGCACATGCCCTTGATCCTGGCTGGCTGAGGCTGGGAGTGAATCATAGCATGGGTGCCCTGTTGGGGTGCTGCCTCTTTATCACTTTGTCTCTCTGTTGCCTATGGAAGAAGGAGGTAAATACAACTTCAAAAATTAGTTTAAAGAAAGAATTAAAGTTACCATAGGAAAATATAATTCAGATCTTGAAAATTTTCAATTCAAAATATATTCTAATAACTTTTCATTTTATACTCAGAAAAAAAAAAACTGTTTTTCATCACAGTGTACCAGCCTGCTGTGATCTGTTCATGCCCAGGCCACAGGGCAATTCAACCTAGTTACACCACCCTCTTGCATAGGTTTTGAGGGATTTGTATTTTCTGCTTCTTAGCCCAAAATGCTTTGTCCCAGATCTTTGTACAACTAATTATTTGTTTCACTGAAGCCTCAATTCCAATGCCACATCTTCAGAGAGGACATTCCTATAAGATATATTCTGTTCTATGGAGTCAGATAATGGTGCAAATCTTCCACAAAGTTGACCAAGTGGGGGGAACCAGCAGTTGGCGTAATGGCTATGTCGCTGGACTCCCATGTAGTCGACCGCAGTTCGTGTCCCGGACCCGGTGGCTTAAAACTCACGCCGGGCGCGTATGTGTGCGTGCCCAAGATCCTGAGAGGAGAATGGAGGAGAAGGGATTGCGGCGTGACCATCCCCCCTGGGGGGTGATTTCTCGCTTTCTGTCTCTATGTCTCTCTCTGTCTGTCTGGCGAGCGCACGTGCCCTACAGTGAAAATCTCTCAAAAAAAAAAAAAAAAAAGTTGACCAAGTGGGAAGGTTCCAGGTCTACGACAGGAGCTCCTTCTAAGTACGCTAGGAATGAAGGTGTCCATTGTCTTGGTCTGGCTGAAATCGGGGATGGATAATAGAGTCAAAACCATGTTGGAGCTGTTGCCTCTCTGTCTGTGTCTCTCTGTCTCTCTCTTGCTCATGAAAAAAAGAAAGAAAGACACTAAAATAATTTTTTTTTCATTGTCCCAACAAGCAATTTCTGGCACTGGTGGAGCTTGATAACTTTTTCATTAGATGAATGAATGACTGTGGTGTCATTGGAGTTAGTAATCTAGAGTTACAGTGATGCCTGTAGAGTATGCAGGGGTGTAAATATTTTGTACATGTAGGACACATGTCTAAAAACTTTTATTATTAAAAGATTTTACAAAGTGTAGAGGCTCATAAAAAGTATAGTGATATACTGATGAAGATGAAAAATAATATGTAGAGAAGTACTTACCACTTTATTGTCCAATTAGTGCAAATAGAGTCTTCATAGGCTCCAAGTATCGTCTCTTCTTGTTCAAGTCTCGGGACTACCTCTTCAAGTTGGTTACTAACGAAGGTGCCATCCCTTGCAAGTCTCATACTGAAAAAAAGTGCAGCTGCAGTACTTTTATTCTTTCCTTGACTTATGGGCTGTCTGTATTCAAACAATCTAGATGTTCCTGCCTTATGGTTCCCTAACAGCATTTTCTTAATTCTGTTGCTTTACTATTCCCAATACTGCATCATCCATTATCCAGCCAGGACTCTCATACAGGTTGTCCCTGTTCTTTGTTGATAGTTACTCCAAATGCACCTTACCCAGAATATATAAGAAAAGAGAACGGTAATTTGTTTTCTTGACATATTAAATTTTTTCATTAAAAATTCTATAATCATATATATATA
>NW_006159729.1:0-4041 GCF_000334495.1 Tupaia belangeri chinensis | reverse complement strand
TTCCCTACAGTCCTGTTGTTGCTGATTACTCAGTCAGTTTAAATTTGAAATAGAAAAATGAGCTTCTCACGCTTAAAATCCACATCAGGATGGTGAACTCTTCTTATAGGAAAGCATACTTTCAGCAAAATTCCAGGTGTTCCTTTCCATTGCAAGAAATTTATTCATACATAAACAGTAGAAATAAAGACACATGAAAATTTTATTATGCCTAAAATATATTTAGAATATGTATTCCCATTAAATACCTAAAATAGGGGTAATTTTGAATATCATGGTTCTATGTTAGAAACATAATACTGAGAAATAAAAGACCTGAGTGCAAGTCTTATCTCCTCTACATAATAGAGAAGCAAATGTGAGCATTAAGACTTGTAAGGATGGGATCAGCAGATGGCATAATGGTTAAGTCACTGGACTCCCACGTAGTCTACCACGGTTCAAGTTCCAGGCCGGCGGCTTAAATCTCACACGGAGCATGTGTGCCTACATGCCCAAAATCCCAAGAAGAGAGTGGAGGAGAAGGGATTGTAGCGTGGCCATCCTCTTTGGGGGGTGATTTCTCATTTCCTGTCTCTCTGTCTCTCTCTGTTTCTCTGGTGAGAACACTCATCCTGTAGCAAAAATCTCTTTAAAAAACAAAGACTCACAAGGAGACAGAGGTATTACCCTACTTTCAAGCTGTTACTGTTTAATGGATGCAAGAAAAAAATTAATCCCCTGATGTTTATTCCCAGGGGGAAGGCTTTACAACTGTGGTCAAGTAATTTTTTCTTTTAATAAACATCAGCTCCTCATTTTTGCAAGCTATAGAATCTCAATGCTATTTATTTCTCTGAGTTGTTTGGAGAAACAAATAATCTAATACGTAATGAAAGGAAATTACTTTCTACTTCAAGTGTTATTAAAAGATTCAGAGTTATGATAATACATGTTATATGTGACATGTAATATATTTTAATTATATAAGTCACATTATTACAAAATTTGACTATTACCCTTAATTTTGTTGTTTAGCTGCCTCGGTTAGGATTTTGGCATGCTAATTTATGCTACAATACAAATGGGAAATATAAACTTCACACTACTTTTGAACTTAGTAATTAATAAAGATATCAAGAATCTTTCAGATAAAATTGTTGCGTAGTAACAAGGTAATGAGCGAATTCTGCAGGTGCCATAACTTATGATATGTAAGGTCTATACAGGATGGTCCATCTACTTTGGACCAAAATTAAAATAAGTAAATAGACTTATATGAGAAGTCCATAAGTAACCTCACTGTTTTTATTTTGTAAGAATTTCAGGATACTCTTTTTTTTATTTTTTGAGAGAGAGAGAGAGAGAGAGAGAGAGAGCGAGCTTTGTTACAGGGCACGTGCGTTCACTGGAGAGACAGAGACAGAAAGTGAGAAATCACCCCCCAGCAGGGATGGACATGCTGGAATCCCTCCTCCTCCATTCTCCTCTTGCGTTTTAGGTAGACATGCACACACACCCAGCATGAGTTTAAGCCGCTGGTCCAGGACTTCAACTGTGGTTGACTCCATGGGATCCCAGTGATGTAACCATTACGTAGTCTGCTGGTTCCAAGAACTGCGGCACATGCTCTTTTACCTGTAGAACGACTTCATTTAATATCAAATATGAGTGACAGCAGAGTATAACAATACTTTCCTTCAATGGAATTGTGGTTGGCCATGAGTCCAACACCTTAACCGCTATGCCACTTACTGGCCTTGCTTCGTTACTTTTTTAAAGGTGTTTTTCACAAACAGAATTTTGTAATTTACAGGTTATTAAATTTATAAATCTATTGTTGTTAGGGATCCTTTTTCCAATTTTTAAAGAAATTTCCTTATGTGGTGGTCATGATGACATTCTTCTATGTTAACCTCTGAAAGCATTATTTTATCTTTCACAATTTATTCTTTGTGTCATTAATATTTTCGTGTAGTATAAACTATGAATTCAATACTAATATATTTTCTACTATTTAATTGACATAGTGCTCCTTACTGAAAAGACAGTATGTTCGCCATCACTCTATATGACCATTATGTCATAAACTGTCTATATATGTGTGGATTCCATTTGTGTATTATCCTGCCAATATGATATCATTATTCTCATTTATAATAATAATCTCTGATATATTTTAAGACTCTCAATGTTATAAATGGTGCCTACAAAAGAACAATAGAAAATAGCATAGTTACCAGAAAAGAGCTAAATGAAATCTCCCTTCTAAGGTTGGAAATGAAACCTGGAAAGCCATAGTCCTTCTCTCAAGAATATCTTGCTATTAATGACCCTGGAATCACTAGGAAAATATATAATAAGCTCATGCATATATACACACATGCATACATAGAAGCACGAATGGAGGTCTGTATTTTAATAACTTGGAGCAAAGCTCAGTTCTTTTTTTTTTTATTTATTCCTAAGTTGAGCAGTTCTGCTCTGGTTGAAGGCACATAAACCAAAATATATAATATTTGAATATGTTTTTTGTTACTAGACACGTGTGCTCAGCAGAGACAGAGAGAGGGAAAGTGAGAAATTGCCCTCCACGGGGAATGGCCATGCTGCAATCCCTTCTTCATTCTCCTCTTGGGATTTTGGACATGAACAAACATACATGTGCCCTGTATGTTTCTCAAGCCACTGGGTCCAGAATTCGAACCATGTACTTGACCAGGTGGGATCCAGCCACCTTAGCCTCCACACCATCTGCTGACTCTAAAATCTTAAAATTTAATTTCAGAAAATGAAATGGCACTGTAGAAGTATTGACTTTAAGATAAATGATTTCTAATTTTTTGAGCTGTCTTATAGATATCTGCTTCAGAAAAATGAAGCAAATATGCCTTATCATAATAAGCCTTAATCAGAGGTGTCTTACTGAAGTCCAAGTTTTTTATATCTTCATCCCACTGATTTTCCAAATTCTTTTTGAAATACATTTGATAGATTTTTGAAATTTTCAATTTGCCATCCAACTTACAATCCATTTTCTGGTTTATTGGACAAGTATTTCTTCCCATTTCACTCTTCCGTCACATGAATTATAAGCTTCATCATTCAGGGTGACTTAACACAGGAAACAACTGCAATTTTTTTATTCTCAGCAAAGCGTGGAATTTCATATTACATTAAGATAATTTATATATCAATTTAATGACATACTAGGTATTGTCAAAAATTAGATGATAGGGAACCAGCAGTTAGTGTAATGGCTATGTTGCTGGACTCCCACATAGTCGACTGCAGTTCGCGTCCTGGACCCAGTGGCTTAAAACTCACGCCAGGCACGTGTGCGTATGTGCCCAAGATCCCGAGAGGTGAATGGAGGAGAAGGGATTGCGGCATGACCATCCCCCCGGGGGGTGATTTCTCGCTTTCTGTCTCTCTCTGTCTGTCTGGTGAGCGCACATGCCCTATAGCGAAAATCTCTCCAAAAACAAAAAAAAAATTAGATGATAAAAATACTTTACAACAGTATTTGCCATGATTCAATTTTTGATCTATATGTATTAATATGTGAAGTATATAACGTTATTTTTATCCACAGATGCCCGTGGTTTTTACTATCAGTATAGACTCTAAATATCCAATTACATATTTATAAAGTGCATGAGTTTTGTGAGTATTTTGTCATCTGTTGTATTTTTAATTTTTATTTCTGTTTTGTAACTGTGGTATGTGGAAAAGTAATGTTTTGTTTTATAATTAGTAATTATATATAATTAATCATTATCCCTCTCTCTGTCTCTGCTGAGCACACGTGTCTAGATACAAATGTCACCAAAAAATTGAGGGAGCCAGAATACATACTAACTGGTAGCTTAGCATAATGGTAGTATATAATTGCATTTTTATAAGAGAATCAAATAGATTCATGACTTCTGAATTAAAATTAAGGAGAAAATCAAGAAAATTAAAATACTAAAAACCATGGTATCTATTTAGGCACATTTTCTGTGCTATAATGAAAAAGGAAAATATCATTATTATGGGCTAAATGTGTATGATTTAGGC
>NW_006159728.1:2557177-2565530 GCF_000334495.1 Tupaia belangeri chinensis | reverse complement strand
ACCAATAAGACCTCTTTTTTTTCTTTCTTAAGGGAGACTTTTTGCTATAGGGCACATGAGCTCACTGGAGAGACCAGAAAACAAGAAATCACCCCCAATGAGTGGCCATGCCACAATCCCTCCATTATCCTCTTGAGATTTTGGGCATACATGCATATGTGCCTGGTGTGTGTTTTAAATTTCCAGGTCTGGGACTCAAATTGTGGTTGACTATGTGGAAGTCCAGTGACATAACCATTATGACATTTGCTGTTTCCAAGATCTCTTTCAATGTTGAGGTCACTGAGATGTCTTCACATGGTCAGAGTGGCAATAACTGGTTAGTCCATGGACAGAGCCATGTCCTGACTCATGGGCAGATCCTCAGAAGGAGCTGGCAAGTCCCAGCACTGTGCCACAGTAGATGCTCAGATGGAGGAAGGATGGGGAGAGTATGCAGCTTCCTGTACATGCATGTCCAGCCATTTTACGTTCCCAGTGTCACCTCATCCCTCACCATGCCATCCACATGGAACTGGAGCAACCCAGGTGAGGCTCTAGCGCATGGGCTGCTGACTCACTGATCTCCAGAGTATTTGGATACATTCAAGAGCAGGAGGAATGATTCAAAATGGGAAGATAGAACTCCCAAGGGGAGAAGCGGGGTGTGGGTCAAAAACCCCCACTGAGGCGGAACTCCTTGCCTAGACTACAATTTGAACTGCTGCTTCCAGGCACCCAAGGGGGTTTGGAAAATTTCCCAGAGGCCTCTCCAAAACTGAGAATCCCCTTACCTGGGTCTACCAATTCTAAAGCAGGAAAAAGCATGGTTTTGTTTAACTGTTACCAGGAGAGATATTAGATAATTTTATCATAAGACCCTTATTTAAAAGATCATCAAATATTGTAAATAGTAGCCCCTAAAATGTAGATCAGAGTTTTATAAATGGAGAACAATTCAGGGTTGGTAAGTTTGGATCCTATTGTTCTTGTCCAAAGTGAAATGAATCGTAACTTTATAATAATGAGATGCTCATTTCATTGTTTAACCTTAAAACTGATTCTAAAGGCAATTGCTGTAAAGAAGACATGAAATTGTGTTGAGCTGTGGAAATAGCAGGAGAATAAGTGTTTCACCTGATGTAACTACTTCAAAGGACTGAATTTATCTGGCAGTCTATGTATTGCTATGATTATTTAAGAATTGAGTCTTATTACTGATCAAACAAAGCAAAATAAAGAACTCTCCAGTGATATTAGGCGAGCTGCATGCCTCATCTGTATTGTGCAGGCAAACACTAAAATGCAGGCTGAACTCACTGGCTAATTTTCCAATTTTAAATAGGCAAAAAATAAATTGGAGAGAGGAGTAAAGCAAGCAATAAAAATAATTGAAAGACTAGAAGATAAGAGTAGGATTTGATTTAGTTGACTAAAAAAAAAAAAAAAAAAAAAAAAGCCCAAGGGGTAAAAGGAATGTCTTCATTACTCTTCTCAAATAAATGAGAGGAAATGTTCATTATAGAGCATGTGTACAAAGAAATGACTTCTTTGGCAAGAGCTTCTCTATACTTTGCATATATTTTCAATACACGCTACAGCTCTGTTGACCCTATAGTATAAATCAGAGAAGAAGCACACACACACACACACACACACACACACACACACTCACCCCATTAACCTCAGGATACTGAGATTGACGCATGGCTTAATATCAACCTAGTACAGTAGTACAATGTGGAGATGAATTGATTCAAGGTCAGTTTTTAATATTTTGAAGTCTAAGTGGGATCAATTCAGTGCCCTCATTTTAGGTTCAATAGTTTCATAACATTTTGTTTTCTAAATCAATTTTGAGAATTGTATTAGTTTCCTGTTGTTGCTATAACAAATGAAAGTAAACTCAGTGATGCAAAAACAAAAGAAAGCTGTTCTCCCACAGTTCTGGAGGCTGGAAGTCCAAAGTTTGTATCACTAGGCTAAAGTCAAAATGTTGGTAAGACTGTATTATCTCTGGAGGTTCAGACTGCGATCTTCAGTTTAAGGTGGTCACCTTATTTCTTAAAGTGGACGTGGGTCCACATTACTCTGATTTTTAAGAAAAAAGGCTTTGAGATAGCAGATGGTATAATGGTTATGTCAGTGGACTCCCACATGGTCTACTGCATTTCAAATCCTGGACCAGCAGTTTGAGACTCACATCAGGCATGTGTGCGTGCATGCTCAAAATCCCAAGAGGAGAATGAACAAGGGATTGTGGTATGGCCGTCATCCCCCAGGGAGGTGATTTCTTGCTTTCCGTTTCTATATTTTTGTCTTTCCAGTGAGTACATATTCCCTATAGCAAAAATCTCTTTAAAAAAAAAGACAAATATCTTCAAATTTCTCCCTGTTTCATCTTCAAGCCACCTTCTCCTCTAAGTGTATTTGAGTATACTCTTTCTCTTTGCCTCTGTCTTAGTACAATAAATGTCATTACATTTGGGATCAATTGAGATAATCTAGGATAATCTTATCTCAACATTCTTAATCACATCTGCAAATATCCTCTTCCTTTTGTTTTTCCATATAACATAACATTCACAGATCCCAGAAGTTAGGAATGGGTATCTTTGATATGTAATGTTTTCTAGTTTACCACATGAACCTTGGGACAGTTCTTGCATCATAAAAAAGGTTTAAGGTCAGCAACTCACCATCTATCTCAATGGTCAGGATTTTATATTAACTGACTGTAAGTAAGTGATGATGGAGCCCAGAACCAAGTCATGTGTGGTATAGAGACATCCAATCTTTCACAATCCGCATGCTCTTTCTTATTGAAACAAAACTAGTGCCTTGAGATGAACATGTAAATGTACCCATAAGAACCTCCATTTGGACAAGATTGGGGTTTTGTTTCCTTTAAAATAGATTTTATATATAGATATAGGATGTGTTTGCTCACTGGAGAGAGACAGAGAGAAAGAAAAATCTTCTCCCAGGGATAATGGCCACAGAAAAATCCCTTCTCCTTATTCTCCTCTGAGAATATTGGGCAGACATGCACATATGCCAGTGGCATGATTTTTTAAGCCACTAGGTCCAGGACTTGAATCTCACAGTTGGCCATGTGGGATCCAGTGCCTTAACCCATGCCACCTGTTTTCCCTAGATTTTATTTTTAAGATCAGCTTCAGGTTCACAGCAAAAGTCAGTGGATGGTGCATGGAGCTCCCATATATTCCTTCCCCCCCACAACCCCAAATACCCCTGTGCACAGCCTCCCTCACTGTCAGCATTCCTGACAAGAGTGGAACATTTGTGATGATATAAAAATCTACACTGATGCTTCAGTATCATTTAAAAAGTCTGTTGTTTACCCTAGGATTCCGTTTTGGTGGTGCATGTTCTGTGGATTGTGACAAATGTATAATGGCATGGCTCCACCATTCTATCCTACAGAGCAGTTCCACGGTCTTAGAAGCCCTCTTGTCCTGACTATTTACCTACCTTTGCCCCTGAATCTCTGGAAATCATTCACCTTTTTATATTTATATAGTTTTGCCTTTTCCTGATTTATACAGTTGAACTCATATAATATATTGCCTTTTCAGATGGGCTTCTTTCATTTAGTAATATGCACCTTAAGTTTTCCCTGACTTTTCATGGCTTGCTTATTTTTAGTGCTAAATAATATTCCATTGCCTGCATGTACCACAATTGCTTTACCCATTCACCTACTGAATGACATCTTGGTTGCTTGTTAACTCTGTGTGCATGTTTTCCAAGACCGAATTTTCATCCCTGTCACTGCTCTGTATAGGTAAATTATGTGCCTTAATGTTTCTGTAAAGTAGGCATCCAGTTAGCATCACTGTAGCATTCATGTTGTAGGACCCAAGACTGAACATATGCCTGGATATCAGAAACACTTGCACTGTCCTATTGATAGGGATATGTTAGTATTTTATCTGGCCTCCAGGTAATTCAATATCTGCTTCTTTCTTCACAGATAGACTTATTTATTCATTTGTTGCATTATATTCCAGTAATTAGGTTCTGATCTTGTTTTCATAAGACCAAATTTTAGTAGTAGTAAATGGTCAAACGTGACATATCAGACACTCTGTAAATACTCTAGAAGGTCTAAATAAGTCTAGTTATAAGGTAGAATCAAATCATTTTACATATGTGGAAACCAAAGCTTTGGAAATTAAATGTATTTTCCAAGACCACATTGCTAATAAGAATGGAAGTTGTGGGGCTGAAGCACCTCCAGCTTCAGCCCCCTGGGTGCTCTTTTTCTCAATAAACTTTCATTTTTCTCTCATTTTTTTTCTTTCTTTTTTTTTTTTTTTTTAGAGGTTTTTGCTATAGGGGGCATGTGCTCACTAGGACAGAGAAACAAAAAAAAAAAAAAAACGAAAAATCACACTCCAAGGGGGATGGCCACACCTTAATCCCTTCTCCTCCATTCTCCTCTCGGAATCTTGGGCACGCACGCACACACGCCCGACATGAGTTTAAGCCACTGGGTCCAGTACAAGAACCACAGTCAACTATGTGGGAGTCCAGCGACATAGCCATTATGCTAACTGCTGGTCCCTCATTTTTCTCTTGAACTGGCACCTTCTGAGTATTACTCCAACCCTAACATTTGGTGCAGAAACCCAGGAGATTCAATGGAGGCAGCCATCACCAGCAAGACCCATGCCCTTGCCAAAATTCTCTGCTGCATACCACATTGGATGTCTCATTTGGGTGAGTTATAAGACTTTAGACCCCACAGCTCAGAGGTGTCCTCCAGGGATTGGGTCTCTTCACTGGGAAAAATTCGAGCATTACGTTGGCAACCTTCTCCACCAGTTGGGACCAGGTCCCTTCCTCACCCTCTTGAACTGAGGAACACCTTGTTGTACCCTGGTAGCGAAATTCCCAAAAGACCACCATGGAGCTGATTCCAATGTAAACACACAAGGGTTATTTTTATTCAGGCTAGAGCCAGGGCTCTCAACTGTCACTCTCTTCATCTGTATCTCTCTCTCATGGAAGAATTCTATTAAGAAAAAAGAAAATGACATATGGAAGGTCAGAAAATGAAATGTACCTACATGTCTCTGTCCTCAAAGAGATTATACCCTACTTGATGATAAGAATTACTAGCAGGGAAATACATGTAATATAAGATTGCATGTGAAATAATAAGTCTTTGATGTTGTGTGAAAAGAAACATGTATTTTTGTGGTTTAATTTTTTTCTCATGTTTATGTCTCAAATGGTTTAACAGATCTATTGAAGCATAATTCTTGTTCTATAAAATTCACATGTAAATGTACAGTTCAATGATTGTTAGTAAATATATAGTATTGTACAATCACCACCACAATCCAGTTTAGGTTTAGATTTCTATCATTCCAAAAGGCCTCAAGCCCTTGTAGTCATGCCCCGTTTCTATCCTCAGCCTGTGGCAGACAAATATCTACTTTCTCTGTCCCTGGATTCTCCTATTAGGATATTTGGTATAAATGAAATCACACACTATGTAATCGTCTGCGCCTTGTTTCTTTCATTTAATGCACTATTATCAGTTCACCAATCCATCAACATTGCGCTCTTGTTGATAATGCTGATATGGAAATTTGAACGGAAGTGTTTTCCGGGGCATATATTTTCATCACACTTGAGTATATACCTAAGAATGGAATTACTAATCATACGGTAAATTTAGGAGTCACATTTTGAACCATTTGAAATGATGGCTGAATAGGAACATATGACAATTTCTATTAACACCTCCTTACATTTGAATGGAAAGTCAAAAAAATACAAAAATTAAAAAAAATTCATCAAATGATTGCTCACATCTGGGCAAGATTTTACTAGCTACCTGAGCAAATATGCATAATTCAGAGGTCAATCTACAGAGACATGTTTAGAAACTGAAAAAAGAGGAAAAAAATCTTATTCTTGATTTAAAAATCAAAGACTTTAAAAAAACGAAGTATCTGTTTAGTTTTATTCATTATTATTAATTTTAAATTTGTTATAGGGCACATGTACTGACCAGAGAGAGAAAGAGAGAGAGAGGGAAAGTAAGAAAGCAAGAATCTAGGTCCAGGACTTGAACCAGGGCAACCAGGTGGGAATCTAGTGCCTTAACCACCATACACCACCTGTTGGCCCCCATCAAAAACATGTTTGATGTGATATGTTTTAGTTTGTTGGAAATGGAGCTTCTGCACCACTCTGAATGAACTCAGGTGGAGACATAATAGAAAACACCTTAAAGCAGAAGCTCCTCCATCTTTGAACTTTACCTTATACTTGTTTCCTCCTTTTTCCCAGAGTAAGAGTGATTAACAGTCTTACTGTGCTTGCTAACTAGTCAGAAACCCTTTTGCTTAGATGTTCCTTAGCAATGTAACTACCAATCACCAGACCCCTGTCTGGAGCCACGGGAAACATTAAACAAAGGTTTGGAGTGCGTCCTTAGAAATAGTTAACCTGCTTGATTGAGCTTCTGTCACTGCTTTCACATGGGAACCCCACTCCCTTTCCTCCTCACCCCCTCCTCAGTTTCCATTGTAATCACCATATCAACCCAGAAATTGATTGTGATCTTTGCCTTTATAAGCACCCCTCTCCTTTCACTGGGGACTGTGGAATTTTGAGAGTCATGAGTCCCCCCATATGCCACTGGTTTAATAAGCTCCAATAAATTTAGCTGTGTCTGGATGACCTCTTATTTCTCACTGAGTAGACTATAACAACCTCTACAAAAAGAAGTATGGTGCCTGGCCCTGATGGCATGTGTTCTGAGAGAGAACATAAACCCACTCATACAGAGATGAGTTGAGGCAGAATCTGCAGCAAGAAGGCCCAGGGCCTTGGCTGATCCTGTGCACTGAGTTTATTTTTACTATCACAATGTGAATGTATGGTGGTAATAGAATTTTCTATCTCTTGCTGAGAAATAGAACTTAAGTATAAAGCTTGAACACTTTCAGTTATGGAATGCAGTTTGCAGAATTTAACAAACTTCAACCAAAAATATTTGCTGCAGTTTTGCTTGTGTTACCAAACCAAAGTATAGACAGAGAAAGTGAACAGTCTCTCACTGCCAAAAAAGTCAAACTCTGACCCATAAAGTATGTCAAGGAAGGAGGCTATGTTACAGATGCAAGGATCTGAGAGACAGTTAAGTTTGCTCTGGGAGTTCATGTATCCTGTGGCAAATGGCCATCTCCTCAGATGTATTTGGGGATCGGCTTTTATAGAAAAATACTTCCTACCGTAGTCTTTAATTTAGTTTCTGTAGGCAAATAAAGGATTAAAACTTACGCAGTTCTGATTGATCCATTTGTCCATTACTGAAACTGGTGCTGTTCTGACTGAGTGCTCTGGTGCAACCAGATTCCACACTTCCTCATCTCAGGAAGAGTCAACACCAGGTCACTCAGTCTTCCCCATCCTGTGTATCTCCAAGCAGCAGTCAGCTGTTAGTGGCCAGGTCTCTGCCATCCAGGCTAGTTCTGGCCCATACCACTTGGTTGTGCTCTCCGCATACTGAAAGACTGAGACGGACAGGGAAGGGCTGGTAGAGCTTCTTCAAGACACCATACAAGGCACAAGTTTTATTAGTCTGCACCTCTCTTTATTCTATGATTTACAAGGTGGGACAGCTAAGCTTCTGTTAGCATTTCAGGCAGGAAGAAGGATGAGATGAGGAGAGAAACACATCATCTACATTGAGAAAGCAAATACAAATTTAGTTTTTCTGACTTATTAAAAAAAATTATGAAAATTTAGTATAAAATCCATATTTACAAATACCCAATCAAAATTTTTGAGAATTTGCCCAAAGGTAAAATATGGTTAAAACATTATTTCTCTGTCATTATTTTCTCATTTAGCTTATGTTTTACATATCTATTTTATATACATACATTTCTACTTGTGTTTTCCACATTTCAAAGTAGTTCTTATAACACTCAGTATGCAAATATTCTTGTTGGAAAATTATTCATTAGTGTGTTGTTTTCTTTGTAGTAAATCTATTCATTTGTTTTTTTTTTCCCCTCTACCACTTCATACTATTTTTCACTTAATTTGTAATTTAATCACTTATTTGCCTATATTTAATTGATAAATCTTTATGCTTTTACAATTAATATTTCTTGACTTTTCATATATAATCTTCTTAGAAATAATCTTGTTTTGGGGATGAGCAGTTGGCATAATGGCTACGTCACTGGACTCCCACGTAGTTGACGTAGTTCGAGTCCTGGACCCAGTGGTTTAAACTCGCACTGGCTGCGTGTGCATGCATGCCCAAAATCCCAAGAGGAGAATGAGGAGAAGGGATTGCAGTGTGGCCAATCTCCGGGGG